>NC_092052.1:111505150-111805150 GCF_003086295.3 Arachis hypogaea | reverse complement strand
TTGATGCAATTGTTTGGATGATTTCAGGGAAGAAGAGGCTAAGCAAGGAAGCAACAAAATCAATAAAGGAAGCTTGAATATCACATGTGGAGTTTAAGTTCCAGTTTAAGCCTAAACTGGAGCTTAAACGCCAGAATCAGGAAGGCTAAGAAATGCTAAAATTGAAGTTTAACCTCCAGTTTAACCTTAAACTGGAGGTTAAACGCCAGAATGAAAGTCTCACCAAAGAAGCATTCCACGTTTAACCTCCAGTTTAACCTTAAACTGGAGGTTAAACGCCAGAATGATAATGCCACTCAGGAAGGAGTTCCACGTTTAACCTCCAGTTTAACCTTAAACTGGAGGTTAAACGCCAGAATGGGAAAAGCACCAGGGAGCCATTTCCACGTTTAAGCTCCAGTTTGACCTCAAACTGGAGCTTAAACGTGTTCGACCAAGTTTTCTCCTCCAGGGTTGCTCTCTCCATTCCCACGTTTAAGCTCCAGTTTGACCTCAAACTGGAGCTTAAACGTGTTCGACACCTCCAGGGCTACCCTTCTAAGCTTCCACGTTTAACCTCCAGTTTAACCTTAAACTGGAGGTTAAACGTGTTCGACCTCCAGGATGCCTCCTTCCATTTCCACGTTTAACCTCCAGTTTAACCTTAAACTGGAGGTTAAACGTGTTCGACCTCCAGGGCTGCCCTTCCTATATCCACGTTTAAGCTTCAGTTTAACCTTAAACTGAAGCTTAAACGTGTTCGACTACATGACTCTCCAGGGCTGCCTTCTTCCATTTCCACGTTTAAGCTTCAGTTTAACCTTAAACTGAAGCTTAAACGTGCTTCTACAAAAGGCCTCACTGGAAGTGTCTGGCGTTTAAGCTGCAGTTTAAGCTTAAACTGCAACTTAAACGCCACTCTTGGAAAAGGTTTCTGGACCAAAAATATTGTGGTTTAAGTTAGTATTTGAGCACAAACATTAACTTAAACTTATTCTGGTATGAAACCCAATTGAATATCATGGTTTATGGGATTGGGCCTGAAGGATTGATGAGTCTGAAATTTCAATTTATTGAGTCATGTGCCATTATTTGATTATCACTAAGTTGGCTCAATGAATGTTATAGAAATTGGATCAGCAGCCTCATCAAGATTATGGATCATAAACCCAAAGCAAAAGGAAAGCAGGGAGAGGCCTCAAAGCCCAAGAAACACAACAGAAGCTCAATATAGAAAGTGTATAAATAGGATAGAATTTAAGTTAGAAGGGGACTTTTGGAACTTTAACTTTTGCATTTAGCTAGTTTTCGTTTCTTTGTAGTTGAATTCAGAGCTATGACTCACTAAACCCCCTTTCATTGGGTTAGGGAGCTCTATTGTAATTCAATGAATCAATAATAGTTTATCTTCTTCTTCAATCTTTTCTCTTGAATTTTGTTAGAAAGCTTCTCGTTCTAATTCCATTGGGTAGTTGTCTTGGGAAAGAAACTACCCATAATTGGAATCCTTCGGAACCTTGGGAAAGGAATGGAGGATTCATGCTAGAGAAGCTTTCTCACAGTGAATTGGATTGGGGTTTGGATGGATATTGTGACATGTAATCCTACCAAATTGTGGTTCATGAAACTGTGTGGTATAATCAGTGATTGAGCATCATCTCTTCTTATGAACATTTAAACCAAGGGATTGGGAATTTGTTTGTTTTTAGAGAGAATTGGTGAGCCAAGGGATTGGGATCCAATCATATAAGATTGCCAAGCAAAATTTAATGAACGCATTGGTTGAGGAAGAGATATACATGTTTTGATTCGGAGATCTCAATATCTCCTAACACCCAATGAATTCCCCATTTCTGATTTCCACTTTCTCTTTACATTCTGCAACTCAATTCATGCAATCACCCCCATTCCCTTTTAATTTCAACAATTTAGTTTCTGCTCTTTAATTCATGCAATTTAAGATTCCGCCATTTCAATTTCTTGTCATTTACTTTTCCCGCCAATTTTACATTCCGCAATTCTCATCTAAATCTTGATTCCGCTCAACTAGAACACACTTCTAATCTGAATTGCTCACTCAACCAATCCTTGTGGGATTCGACCTCACTCTATTGTGAGTTTTTACTTGACGATAACCGGTGCACTTGCCGGAAGGAATTTTGCCGATCGTGCAATTTCCTAAATCGTAGCATAACAAGTTTATGCGCATCAAGTTTATGGCGCCGTTGCCGGGGATTGGTTTTCGATTGACAATTCTCCAATTGGAAGTTAACTAGATTGAGCATTTTTTTTGTGTTTTGATTAATTCAGTACAAGTTACTTGTTGAATTTTAATTTCTGCACTCTGTTACATGCTTTCTTTCTTTATGCCTTTAAATTCAAGCAACTAACTCACTGACTCACTAACTGTTTGAATTAATTCCTCAATTGCTCTAACCATACTCTTCCATTAACCAAGAGTATTTCACTTGTTGTTGCCTGTGCTGTGTTCTTGTATGACAGGTAGGAGAGGAGAGACATCAACTCCTCCATATACCGAACCAGAGAGGACCCTTCATAGACTTAGAAGGGAAGCAAGAGGGAAGAGAGTACTGGGAGAAGAGGAATCTGAAGGAGAATCTGAGGACAATTTTGAGGAAGCTTTAGATCTCAACATGGATAGAGAAGTTCACAACCATGAGAGAGCTGATGGAAACAATGCCATTCCTGAGAGGAGGGTTCTTAGTTCATACATAAACCCAACCTCTGGGAATTGTGGTAGCAGCATCCAGAAACCACCCATTCAGGCCAACAATTTTGAACTCAAACCACAGCTAATATCACTTGTGGAGAATCATTGTTCATTTGGTGGAAGTGCTAATGAAGACCCAAACCAACATCTCACAAAATTCCTGAGAATTTGTGACACTGTGAAGTCCAATGGAGTCCAGGAAGATGCATATAAACTGCTTTTGTTCCCATTTTCACTTAGGGACAAAGCAGCTAAGTGGCTGGAATCATTCCCAAGGGGGAGTCTAACAACATGGGATGAGGTGGAAAGCAAGTTTCTGGCACGTTTCTACCCCCCACAAAAGGTCAATAGGCTTCGATCTGAGGTTCAGACTTTTAGACAACAAGATGGTGAAACTCTCTACGAGGCATGGGAGAGATTCAAGGACTTGACAAGGAAATGCCCACCAGACATGTTCCATGATTGGGTGCAATTGCATATTTTCTATGATGGACTCTCTTATGAATCAAGGAAGGCTGTAGACCATTCATCAGGAGGTTCATTGAACAGGAAAAAGACTGTGGAAGAGGCCATTGAAGTGATTGAGACAGTGGCTGAGAATGAGTACTACTATGCATCAGAAAGGCACAACACTAAGGGAGTCATGGAGCTGAACCATGTTGATACAATTCTAGCCCAAAACAAGGTGTTTGCCAAGCAACTAGCAAAGCTTACCAGGCAATTAGAAACAAAGCAAGTGGCTGCAATACACACACAAGATCAAGAGGAAGTAAGCATTGAAGGAGGTGATTGGGAAGAGGCCAACTATGTGGGAAACCAACAAAGGCAATCATATGATCCACATTCCAACACTTACAACCCAGGATGGAAAAATCACCCAAACTTTGGGTGGGGGAACCAACAAACCCAACCACAAAACCACAAACCTTACAACCACAACCAACATAACAATTCCGCATACCAAAACTCCAACCAAAGATCATACCAAGCCACACAAAACACTTACTCCCAACCATCATATCATGGCCAAAATAATCAACCTACCCAACCTAATCCGAACCAATAATTTCAAGATCAATTAAACCGGATAGAAGGAATGATGGCAACCATGAGTCAAGACATAACCGAATTGAAAAGCTTCAGGGATGATGTGAGAGCTACCTTAAGAAACCATGGTGAAAAACTCAAGAGGATGGAGTCTCAAGTAGGAGAGCTATCTCAACAGACCCCCAAATCAACTGCAGTGTTCCCTAGTGACACAGAAAAGAATCCTAAAGGGGAACAAAAGAGAGTGAGATGGGAAGAATGCAAGGCCATCACCATATTGAAGGAAGTCTCAGAAGAAGAAGGAATCAGGCCCTCAGAGCAGGAGCCAGAAATCTTGAAGGAAGGTGTGGAAGAAGCTAAGCAGAAAGGTGGAACTGAGCAAGCCAAGGAACTGCAAAAAGGCACGATGGAAACATACCAACCAAAAGCACCATTTCCTCAGAGATTAGGAGGAGGTGAAAAAGGGAAAACCTATTCAAGGTTTTTAGAGACATTTAAGTCTCTCCATATCAATATTCCCTTTCTTGAGATTCTCCATCAAATGCCTACACACATCAAGTATTTAAAGGAATTGTTGAGCAAGAAAAGAGTTTTGAAGGGAGGACAAACGGTAACAATGAACAAAGAATGCAGTGCCCTCATCAAGAAGGACACAGTCTCCAAGAAAACAGACCCAGGAAGTTTTCATATTCCTTGCATCATAGGAGAAACAAAAATTGACAGAGGATTCTGTGATCTAGGAGCTAGCATAAATGTGATGCCTCTAACTCTTATGAAGAGGCTACAACTGAATGAGGTGAGATCCACTGATGTAATCATACAACTGGCTGACAAAACTCAGAAGCAAGCTGAAGGGGTAGTTGAGAATGTGCTGGTGAAAGTGGGAAATTATTTTTTCCCTACAGACTTTGTCATTTTGGATATGGAGGAAAGCTACCTACACCCCATCATTCTGGGGAGGCCATTTCTAGCCACTGCTAGAGCACTCATAGATGTAGAACAAGGAGAGCTAATTTTGAGAATACATGATGAACAGCTCATTTTTAATGTTTTCAAACCTGCATCTGAGCCTGAACCAGAACATGAAAAGCCTAAGGATGAAAGTAGCCATCTGTGTTTGGAGGAAGGCAATCAGGCAGCTGAAACTCTGAAACAGTCCTTGGAAAGCAAACAAGAATTGCAAGAGTTAAAGCCACAAGAATCAATAGAAACAGATCAGAAGGATCCTCCCGGCATAAGGGTCAATGAAGAAAGCTTCAAGAGAAAGGGAAGAATTGTAAAGAAATTGCCAAGAGGGTGGAGAAACAAGAAAATTCCCACTGAAGGTTTCTCTCCGGGAGATAAAGTGATATCAAGTCATTATCTGCCAATCCCACCTGGCCTCAAAACAATTCCTTCCCAGCGCCCTCAAGTGTTCACAATCAGGAAAGTTCTTTCTATGGAACATTTAGAGGTCATGAAGGAATCAAGTGGGGACGTTTGCATAGTGAGAGGAGAAGACGTCAAGCACTACAATCCACCCTAACAAGGGACAACCGTCAAGCTAGTGACGTTAAAGAAGCGCTTCATGGGAGGCAACCCATGTTTTTAGTATCCTTAATCTTTAGTGCTTTGCTTTACATCTAATAAAGCATGGTTTTTTATGCATGAACTTGAATCCTCAGGACAACTATTGATAAAGTGCACTAAACTTTGCATGTAAATTACAATTGGTCTCTAAGTTTGGTGTGCCTGAAGGCACTCCCAAATCTTACTCAAATTGGATTCCATCTTTCATTCAAGGTGCACGACCAAACATTAAGTTTGGTGTTCCTCTTGAACACAGTTTATGAAAAGCAAGAAGTTCCTCTGGATTTCAAAATTCATGACAAGTATACCATTCGCATGTTTTAATACTTTGGTTTCAATTACTTAGGGTAGTAACTTTGTTTAGAATCAAAGAGCCAAAGTGACTATGCTTTATTAGAATTATGCACATTCATTAAGGATAACCAATATGGATTTCATGTCATTAGGAGACTTTACCAAACACTAAGTTTGGTGTCCAATAATAAGTGTGCATATATACAAAAGTCACGGCTATAAGCTCATGAAGTCAATCATTGATTTACATGTGCAAGTACTATTCATCATTCACATGGACCGAAAAATGATAGCAAACTTGTTTGTTTGTGCAGGTACAAAAGAAAAGACAAAAATGGAGGAAAAAGACAAAGGGAGGTACGGTGCTTGGTCAAAAAGAAAATTCATAAGTCTTTGAAACTAACACATGGGAAAAGGAAGTTCTGCAAGAAAAGATAGCTACATGTACAACCTAATGCACCCAGAATACTTCCAAGAAAATGAAAAGCAATTCGTCCTTCTCCCTAATTCATATATTTACCATCAAGCCACCCTTCACAAATCACCCTAGCCGTCCATTTTGCACTTACGGGCACTATAAAGAACCACTTGGGGAACGAGTTCAACACCACCAAATCTCCTTCATGCACATTTCCTTCATCATAGCATAAACTATCTCTTGCCGAAAACAACCTCCCCACACTTCCAACAACACTTCCTTGCTTCACCTTGTCAACTTTAGCTTGTCACTTACCAAAACTAAAGAACCAATGGCAGCTTCATCTAGCCACAAAAGAAGAAAAGACAAGCAGCCAATGGAGGAAAACAGGGAATTCGATGCATGGAGATACAGATCAGTTTTCCATGAGATTCAAGCCGAATGGATGAGACCTAAAACGGTACTAGCTGAGGTTCCCTTTGACCTTGAAAAGGATGAGTTCCCAGGTGTTTGGGAAAAGATCAAAAAGAGGAAGTGGGAGCTCCTGACTAAGCCAATCACTAAAATCAACATCAACCTGGTGAAAGAGTTTTATGCAAATGCAGTAAAGGAGGATCCAACCAAGAAACCCACATACAAAAGCTATGTGAGAGGGGTGGAAGTTGACTTCAGTCCCAAAGCAATCATGAAAACTCTTGGCCTGAAAAACATACATTTCAGCCAAGCAAGTTATGAAGAAAGGATGATAGGAGAACCTGACTATACAACTATTGCTGAAGACCTTTGTGCCATCAGAGCTGAATGGGTGAGAAAAACAAGAGGGGCTCCAAGAGTCTTGAGAAGGGGAGACCTAACACCGGAAGCTAAAGGGTGGTATGCAATAGTTAGGAGATCCATCCTACCCACTGCAAACTCTTCAGAAATAGTCCCTAAAAGAGCCATTTTGCTACATTGCATTATGGTGGGAGGGGAAATCAAAGTTCATAAACTCATTGCTGAACAGATACAAGAGTTTAGTGAGAAAAGTGATCCTGAATCCTGGCTCCACTTCCCTAGCACCATCATTAGACTATGCATCGATGCCCAAGTACCACTTGAAGATGAAAGACCTAATTGGCTATATCCGGGATTGGCCATAACTGCGTACAGAATGACTCTCGGCCCAACTCCTCCAAGACATACAAAAAGAAGAAATGAAGAAGGGCAACAAGCGGAAGAAGAGCAAGAAGCTGAACAAGAAGGACAGGAAGGAGAAGATAGAGATGAAGAGCAAGAAGAGCAAGCAATTCCAGGAAGAAGACAACGAACTCCTAGAGACCCCATGGATATGAGCAGAATGCAGGAAATCATGGAAGGAATGTCTCAACAATACATGAGGTCTCAGGAGAGACAAGAGGACTTTCACCTAAAAATGATGGATATGCAAAGGAACTTTGAATCAAGATTCTTAGATCTGCAAAGGGAACAGAATTTACACTTACAGGAATCCTTCAGCCACATATGCCAACACCAAGATGCCAATGTCTTGGCAATCAAGGAAGCCACCACTTTACAGAATGCAAGATACTCAGTCCAAGCTGATTACAACATCAGTTCGCAAATCAAGCTTAACTACATAGGGGAACATCTACACAAGATGGACCCAGCATTCCCAGCTTTTGATGAGTATTTCAAAGGGAGGAAAGAAGGAGAAATAAACAAGGCAATGATCCTTGAAAAAGGAGTGGAAGAAACAATGAAAAAGGCTGGATTCTGGAAAAAGCTCATAAGAAAAGACAAAGGAAGCACAAGTGGTCAAAAAGAGGCAGGAAGCAAGAAGAAGCAGGATCCCAAGAATTAAGAAGAACCAAGCAATAAATAAGAGGTGGTCTCGTTCCTTAATAATCAAATGATAATTGGTGAATTGTCTTTATGAGCTTTCTTTCATCACAAGTCATTTAAGTGTTATGTGGAGTTTTTTTTTTTTTATGAGTGTCTGTTTATTGCTTTGAATAAAGTGAATGCCTAGATGTTTGGATATAACTTCACCTTCTTAATCAAATGCTTGCCATGCTTGTTCTGTTTCCAAAAATAAAAGAAAAGTTGAACAAAAGTGACTTGGCTCAATTAGTGACAAATCAAGTAGAATTAAGTGGTGGTATGCATGCTTGATTGTTTAAGTCAGATCACTGGAAATAGAGTGTAGAATTATCATTTTTTGTGTAGAAATTGAAAACTGTCTATGGATCTTGATGAATAAATGTCTTTGGCCATGAAAAAGAAAGAAAAAGAAGAAGAAAAAGCCACTGAAAAAGGGCAACCAAAAAAAGCAAAAAAAATTGAGAAAATAAGCTAGGCACCAATGGTTTGAACTTCTGAGACAAATGCCTGTGGTGTTTATGTATTAAGGATATGCTTGGATGAATAGGTTCTGAGGAGTGTTTCAACACTTGGTAACTTGGGTTAACTAACCCGGGATTATCAACCAAAAGTCCATTATCAAGAGCAACCTAAATACAAAACATTTAGTCACACAAAGAGGTGCTGGGCACCAATGTCTCAAGAAGAAATGTGAACTAAAATGCCTAAAGTGGATATGTGTAGTGCACTGATAAGAAAAAGAAAATGCCAAAGGCTTGTGCAACACATGACACTAAGCAAACAAGGAGCAAAAAAAAGCTCTAAGAAAAAGAAAAGAAAAGTGCCAAGGACATAAGAATAACAAGAGGCCATAGCAGTGTTTGATGGATGCAATGAAAAAGTGATAATCTTACCTGATAAGAATGAAAAAGTGATGCTGCAACTTTCTGCATAAAACCCTTCTGATGAACTTCAAATGCTTGCTAATATAGCCAATGTAATTGCTTTCTATTTCATACTTTCTTCTCAAATAACTCAGGACTTGCTTAGGGACAAGCAAGTATTAAGTTTGGTGTTGTGATGCCAAGGCATCTTAGGCTAGTTTCACTAGCATTTTTCTGTTAGTTTTAGTTGTTTTATGCATTTTCTTGAGCTTAAAGTAACCAAGAATGGTTAAAATGAGAACAAAGCAATGAACCATCCAAACAGTATGATTTTGATGCAAATTCCATGAGTTTTTAGTTATATTACTTGAATGCTATTAATGGAAGATGTCTCATGAAATTTTGCAAGACTTTGATGCAATTGTTTGGATGATTTCAGGGAAGAAGAGGCTAAGCAAGGAAGCAACAAAATCAATAAAGGAAGCTTGAATATCACATGTGGAGTTTAAGTTCCAGTTTAAGCCTAAACTGGAGCTTAAACGCCAGAATCAGGAAGGCTAAGAAATGCTGAAATTGAAGTTTAACCTCCAGTTTAACCTTAAACTGGAGGTTAAACGCCAGAATGAAAGTCTCACCAAAGAAGCATTCCACGTTTAACCTCCAGTTTAACCTTAAACTGGAGGTTAAATGCCAGAATGATAATGCCACTCAGGAAGGAGTTCCACGTTTAACCTCCAGTTTAACCTTAAACTGGAGGTTAAACGCCAGAATGGGAAAAGCACCAGGGAGCCATTTCCACGTTTAAGCTCCAGTTTGACCTCAAACTGGAGCTTAAACGTGTTCGACCAAGTTTTCTCCTCCAGGGTTGCTCTCTCCATTCCCACGTTTAAGCTCCAGTTTGACCTCAAACTGGAGCTTAAACGTGTTCGACACCTCCAGGGCTACCCTTCTAAGCTTCCACGTTTAACCTCCAGTTTAACCTTAAACTGGAGGTTAAACGTGTTCGACCTCCAGGATGCCTCCTTCCATTTCCACGTTTAACCTCCAGTTTAACCTTAAACTGGAGGTTAAACGTGTTCGACCTCCAGGGCTGCCCTTCCTATATCCACGTTTAAGCTTCAGTTTAACCTTAAACTGAAGCTTAAACGTGTTCGACTACATGACTCTCCAGGGCTGCCTTCTTCCATTTCCACGTTTAAGCTTCAGTTTAACCTTAAACTGAAGCTTAAACGTGCTTCTACAAAAGGCCTCACTGGAAGTGTCTGGCGTTTAAGCTGCAGTTTAAGCTTAAACTGCAACTTAAACGCCACTCTTGGAAAAGGTTTCTGGACCAAAAATATTGTGGTTTAAGTTAGTATTTGAGCACAAACATTAACTTAAACTTATTCTGGTATGAAACCCAATTGAATATCATGGTTTATGGGATTGGGCCTGAAGGATTGATGAGTCTGAAATTTCAATTTATTGAGTCATGTGCCATTATTTGATTATCACTAAGTTGGCTCAATGAATGTTACAGAAATTGGATCAGCAGCCTCATCAAGATTATGGATCATAAACCCAAAGCAAAAGGAAAGCAGGGAGAGGCCTCAAAGCCCAAGAAACACAACAGAAGCTCAATATAGAAAGTGTATAAATAGGATAGAATTTAAGTTAGAAGGGGACTTTTGGAACTTTAACTTTTGCATTTAGCTAGTTTTCGTTTCTTTGTAGTTGAATTCAGAGCTATGACTCACTAAACCCCCTTTCATTGGGTTAGGGAGCTCTATTGTAATTCAATGAATCAATAATAGTTTATCTTCTTCTTCAATCTTTTCTCTTGAATTTTGTTAGAAAGCTTCTCGTTCTAATTCCATTGGGTAGTTGTCTTGGGAAAGAAACTACCCATAATTGGAATCCTTCGGAACCTTGGGAAAGGAATGGAGGATTCATGCTAGAGAAGCTTTCTCACAGTGAATTGGATTGGGGTTTGGATGGATATTGTGACATGTAATCCTACCAAATTGTGGTTCATGAAACTGTGTGGTATAATCAGTGATCGAGCATCATCTCTTCTTATGAACATTTAAACCAAGGGATTGGGATCCAATCATATAAGATTGCCAAGCAAAATTTAATGAACGCATTGGTTGAGGAAGAGATATACATGTTTTGATTCGGAGATCTCAATATCTCCTAACACCCAATGAATTCCCCATTTCTGATTTCCACTTTCTCTTTACATTCTGCAACTCAATTCATGCAATCACCCCCATTCCCTTTTAATTTCAGCAATTTAGTTTCTGCTCTTTAATTCATGCAATTTAAGATTCCGCCATTTCAATTTCTTGTCATTTACTTTTCCCGCCAATTTTACATTCCGCAATTCTCATCTAAATCTTGATTCCGCTCAACTAGAACACACTTCTAATCTGAATTGCTCACTCAACCAATCCTTGTGGGATTCGACCTCACTCTATTGTGAGTTTTTACTTGACGATAACCGGTGCACTTGCCGGAAGGAATTTTGCCGATCGTGCAATTTCCTAAATCGTAGCATAACAAGTTTATGCGCATCAAACATGCAAAAGAAAAGGATTCAAGCAACAAGAAAAAGATTTGCACTAAAAAGCAAAGAAATTCCAGAGCATGCAACAAGTCAAGCATGATAAAAAACAGAAAGATCCAAACTTTCTCCAAAAAGAAGATCAAAAGGAAAACCCCATCGCAAAGTCAAAAAACAACGAGGAAAATACAAAATGGGACTAACCTGGAGACGGAAGAAGCTTCGAGGAAGAATGGAAGCGTAGAGACAAAGGCTGCCCAGAAAAACGCCAAGCGACGAAAGCAGAAGCGCAAGCAAAAGACAGAGAGCAGATGAGAGAAACAGAAAACGAGAGAGTAAAGGGAGAAGTTACAGAGAAGAAATGAAGAAGAGAAACCGTTTTTGATCGCGAAATTCAAAATAAAAGCCAAGAGAGAATGAAGGGAAAATTAATGCCAATTAAATGCGGATATTAAAACCGCTTGCGTTCCCAAAAAAGCGCTAATACAAAAACACGCACTTTTAGAGGAATACGTTCTACATTCAAAAAAGACTTTACAAAGAAAGGAATCGACAAATGCTTGAGTTCGACTTTAAGAAAGACCGAAGTCAAGGACTCGACCTCAAAAAGAAGATCGAGCTCAAGTAGGGGCACTGTTCATACCCTAGGTCGAGCTATCCAACCTGGGATGATCCGAGAAAAAGCGACCAACCTCTTCATGTCAGACTATCCGACCTCTTCTCAAAGAGCTCGGCCAAATCAACAGAAGAGCCTAGTTAAGGGCCCAAACAGAGGAGCACGACCCGAATCCTAAGGCAGCCTAAGCCTATAGAGATGAAGGCGGTTCCATTGAAAGATACGCTGACCTCAACTCAAAGATAAAGATAAGATAAGATAACTAACTTATCTTATCCAAAAGGTCACATCTCACCATTATAAATACACTGGAGCACCCAGGTATAACTCATACTCTGATTCTACATAACACCTGTTTAATACCCATGCTAACTTAAGCATCGGAGTCTCTTGCAGGTACCCCCACCCTTCGGTGACGGAGGATCAACAGCATGTTCAAGTCCAAAGAAGTCGGACGCACTAGCTCCGGTCACCATTCACCAACCGGACACATCGGTTCCGACCAGCATAGAAGATCTCGTCCGAGATCGACCTACAGTTTCAGGTAACCCTCGGAACAATATACATCTTTAAGATGTCTTTTGCGAGATGATTTGGAGATACCTCCTCCCGTGAATCCTCCGTGTATCATGTAAACATGTCTCTCGGGCGAACGAGGTGGTCGTTCAGCCCGTCCGACATCTTCGTCCCTTCTTCTTTTTCTTGGATCGTCTACTCGGCTGGCTAAATACCGATCTAACTTTCCTTCTCTTACCAGTTTTTTTTATGATATTTTTTAGGTCGAAACATTCGTTGGTGGAATGTCCATAGATTCGATGATATTCACAATATTCAGCCTGGTTTCCTCCTTCTTTTTTGCTTTTGAGTGGTCGAGCTGGAGGTATCTTTTCAGTATGGCATACTTCTCTGTAGACATCCACAAGAGACACCCGAAGAGGGGTATAATTATGGTATTTTTTAATCTTTTTCCCATGTTGATCCTCTTTTTCCTTGAATTCTTTGTCCTTATTTCGGGAGGAGTTGGAGAATTCGGATTTTGAGGTCTCTTCTAGTCGAGAGTTTTCCTCCATGTTGATGTACTTCTCTGCTCGTTCTTGCACTTCATTCAGAGATGTGGGATGTTTTTTTGATATAGAGTGGCTAAAAGGTCCCTCTCACAAGCCATTGATGAGACCCATAATGGCGGCCTCTGTTGGTAGACTTTGTATGTCCAGACATGCTTTGTTGAATCTTTCCAAGTAGCTGCAGAGACTCTCCTGATCTCCTTATTTGATCCCTAGTAGGCTTGGGGCGTGCTTGGTTTTGTCTTTCTGGATAGAGAATCTGGCTAGAAACTTCTTGGCTAGGTCGTCGAAGCTTGAGATAGACCTAGGGGGTAGATTGTCGAACCACTTAATCGCCGTTTTTGTTAAGGTAGTCGGGAAAGCTTTATAGCGGACTGCGTCTGAGGCATCGGTGAGGTACATTCGACTCCTGAAATTACTGAGGTGATGACTGGGACCTGCCGTGCCATCGTATAAAGTCATATCCGGGAGTTTAAAGTCTTTTGGAATTTTGGTCTTCATGATCTCCTTGGTGAATGGATCTTGGTCCTTGCGGGAGCTATCCTCATGAGTGGATCGAGTAGCTTTGGCCTTGAGATCGGCTTCAAGTTTTAGAAGTTTGTCCTCCAATTTCCGGCGTCACCTTATTTCCCTTTGTAGGTCTTTCCCAGCTTCTCGTTGATGTTGGGCTTCTTTTTCAAGTTGTTTTAAACGATCTTGAAGCGCCTCCAGGGCTCCCAGGTTTGGTGAACTCTTATCTCCGTTAGGTTGCGGGATATCTTTTGGTGTAGTGTCCGCATTTTTGTGCGGCGTTCTATCTTCTAGATCTGAGTCGTGGCCGTTGTCATGGTCATCCGCCATGGTGGTAGGATGACTTCCAGATTTCCCGGCAACGGCGCTAATGTTCCGAGGGTTACCTGAAACTGTAGGTCGATCTCGGACGAGATCTTCTGTGCTGGTCGGAGCTGACATGTCCGGCTGGTGGATGGTGGCCGGAGCGGCCGTGTCCGACTTGTTGGACTGGCTATGCTGCTGATCTTTTGTCACCGGAGGGTGGTGGTACCTGCAAGGGACTCCGATGCTTAAGTTCGCAAGGGTGTTAAGCAGGTTTTTAGTAGAATCAGAGTATGAGTTATACCTGGGTGCTCCAGTGTATTTATAATAGTAGAGGATGACCTTTCTGGGGATAAGATAGTTATCTTATCTTATCTTATCTTTGAGTGAAGTCATCTTATCTTCAAGGGAACCGCCCTTATCTCTATAGGCTTAGGCTGCCTTTGGATTTAGGTCGTGTTCCTCTATTTGGGTCCTTTATTGGGCTTTCCTGGCAATTTGGCCGAGCTCTTTGAGAAGAGGTCGGATAATCTGACCTGAAGAGGTCGGTCGCCTTGTCGCTAAACATCCTGGGTCGGATAGCTCGACCCAGGGTATGAACAGTAACTATTAGTAAACTTATTGTAAACTACATGAAGAATTCGATCCCAAGTCTCATCACATGTCATCATTGAGAATGCTTGCTAAATTATAATTTTTGGGGGAACACTATTCTTGTCTCGTTTCGTGAACTGCTTAACTATTACACACTACATTTGAATCAATATTAGTAAACTTACCGTAAACTACATGAAGAATTCAATCCCCAAACCTCGCCACGTGTTGTCACTGAGAACGTTTAATTTGGTAAATTGCTATTTTTGGAAGAAACACTATAATTTCTTCGTTTCATGAACTGCTTAACTATTACACACACCCAATAAAAAATAATATAAAATATTAAAGCTCTCTTAAACTGGACCCAACTTATCGTAAACTACATGAAGAATTTGACTCCCCATTAGTCTTTTACTTTCAGTTCCTTTATTTTAACCATATTGTCACGATAAATTTTAGAAGGTTAGATTTAACAGTGTTTGTATAGTTTTCTAGAGTATTTGAAAATGCTCTAGATAGTTTCAGAATGTTCTAAAATGTCCTAGAAGGTCTTGGAATACCCTAGAAGGTTCTAGAAGACTCTGAAAGGTCATAGATAGAATAATTTAGAAGAACGTGGATGTATATAGAAGTATGAATAGTAGTATGAAATAATCTAGAAATATTTAAAAAAATATGGTAGGATAGATATTTATAGTGAATGGTCTAGATGATCAATCTAGATCGTTGATTAGATTTAATCCTAACCATCCATTGAGGAGGTAGATGGCTATAAATAGGGGTGAGAGTTGAAGTTTGGAGGTGTGAGTCACTTGTAACAAACACTTGAGTAATAAAGTATTCTTTCCACCAAAGCTTCCTTTCTCTTGTGTTCTTAGCTTTCTTGCTAAACATTGAGGGTTAGGCTGACTTGGCCTTACCTCAAGAGGTTGAGTAAGTCCGAGTGCCGACACGGTAGTGTTGGAGTGTGTCCAAGGTCGTGACAATTTGGTATCAGAGCAAGGTTCGAAAGAGAGCACAAGTGGTTTGTGGGTATGACTTTTAGTGTAACCATAGAGCATGTTGAGTCTCAAAGGAGAAGGGATACTATTCCTTCTCAATGGAGAGGCAAGAAGGCCCATTCTTCAAGTAAGCCTAGAAGTAAGGACTCTAACTTCTTAGAAGAGAGAGTTTCTATATTAGAGAATGTTCTATCCTTTATGAATGAGTGCTTCCAAAGGATAGAACATGACAAGGAGAACCTCGAGACTCGCGTGTTAGGAGAACTAGATGCTTTCAAAGAAAGCATGCTCCAAATCAAAGAGAAGCTTGAGAATTTCTTGAAGCTATTTGAGGAAGTTCTAGTTTGGTTCGAGGAGGCAAAATCTCGACCAACCATTATAATAAGAGAGATGACAAAGATTGATCTCCCAAAGCCAAAGGAGTTCCAGGGCGTAAGGGATGTTCGAGAGCTGGAGAACTTCCTATGAAAAATAGAGAGGTACTTTGAAGGCCAAGGGATGGTTAAAGAAGCAATAAAGGTACGCACTGCAGCTCTCCACCTTTTTTATAATGCTAATTTGTGGGGGAGGAGAAAATGCGTAAATATGAAGAATGGTACTTACAACATAGCCACATGGAAAGATTTCATAAGGGAGTGGAAAAGACAATTCTTCCCTGAGAATATGGTTTATGAAGTAAGGAAGAAGTTGAGGGAGTTGAAGCACAAGAGTACGATTAGCGACTACATAAAGGAGTTCACTACTCTCACGCTTCAAATCCCTAACTTAGCTTCAGAGGATACATTGTTCTTCTTCATTGATAGACTCCAACCTTGGGCAAAGCAAGAACTACAAAGAAGGAATGTTGAGGATGTTGATGAGGCCATCGTGGTGGCTAAATCACTCACTGAGTATCATGGGGAGACTCTAAACCCAAGTCTTCCTCCAAGCCTAGTTCTACTAAAGGTGGGAGACAAGGGGAAGGGTTTCTCAACCAAGAAGGAAGGGAAATACTCTTCAAAGAAAGAGTATGAGGAAAAGAAAAAAGGCTTTCGTGCTCAATGTAACACCCGTTACGCTAAGCCTTACCTCTAGCCGTAAGGCAAAGAATAACAAAGTGCCACTGACAGTTCTAAAGCTCAAATAATATTATATATATAAAGAAAATAGTAATACTAGAAGCCCGATGAAAGAATAAAAGCTCAATTTGCATAAAGTAGAATTCACAAAACGCGAAGCATTCACACACGAAAACTAAACGTATAGGTACAAACAGACAAGACATAATATATATAAAACCTTGTAGATAGCTCCAGGGTACACAAGGTAATAATTAAAGTAAACAAGATATATAAAACAAGACATAATATATATAAAACCTTGTGGTTGAAAATTTTCATACATTTGTGGTTGAAAATTTTCATACAATTGAGGTGGTTCATCTTGGTAATAACATGGAGGAGGTGGCTCTTGAAAATATTGATGTTGGAATGGTGGTGGCTCTATATGTGGTTCATATTGCTCATATGGTTGTTGGTAGGATGGATATGGATTAGGGTCATATGAAGATGGTTGGTAAGAAGGGGCTTGTGAGTATGGTTGAGAGTTATGTTGAGGGTATGGATCATAGGCATATGGTGGTGGTTCTTGAAAATCACAAGGTGAGTCACCATAGCCATTGGATTGGTATGCATCATATAATGGCTCTTCTTCATAGTGCATTGGTGGAGGTTGTTGCCATGAGGATTGATCATATGCATATGGCTCCTCCCACCTTTGGTCATCCCATTCTTGATACACATCTTCATTATAGTCCTCATTTCCTACAACATGTTGATAACCAAACTCATAGCCAAGGTGAGAATTCATGATAGCAAGAAGAAAATGAAAACAAAATCAAATAAGAAGCAAGAAAATTAAATCCTAAAAATAGCAAGAGCTAACAAAAGCAAACATATTCACACTATTCACATATATACAATAACCAATAACATAACACCATTGCAATTCCCCGGCAACGGCGCCATTTTGACGAATGGATTTTTGATGGTATAGAATTTCACAAATGAATTCTCGTTGCAAGTATAGTTTCTAAACCAATCACTAATCCTTTCATACAAAAAGTTGTTTGTCACTAGTACAAACCCCTAAAATTTATAAACCGAAGTATTGGACCTCGGGTCGTTCTCCCTAGGAATTACAATAAAGTGTCTTGTTATTGGTTATGAGTTATTTTGGGGTTTTGGATAAGAAGCATGAAAAGTAAATGGCAATGAAAATAAACTAAAAACTATAAAAGGCTCTTGGTAAGGTGTGAGAACTAGAAGTCCTATCCTAGTTATCCTTCTCAATTGTGATGAGAATTGTTCATTGCTACCACTTAGTTAACCCTTACTAATTAAAGGAAAGTCAAGTGGATAGATTGACTTGAGCCACAAGTCCTAGCCAACTCCCAAGGAAAGACTAGCTTTAGTGCACTCCAAACCAATTAGCAATCTCTCCAATTATCAATCAACAAAGGAATTAGATAACTCAAGTGTCACTAATTACTCTACCTAGGCCAAGAGGAACAAAATCTACACTAAAACTAAAAGAGACATTTCAACAAACACATAAAGTGCAAGAGGAGTAAGCATTATTAAATGCAAGAATTAAAGGAATCTACAACTACAAAAAACAAGAGATCAACAATAGAAAAGCAAAGAAGACACATTTATTATGAATTACCTCTTATTGAATTGGAAGAATGTAGAAGGAACAATACTAGATCTACAACAAAGTATAAGAACAACATAAAGGGAATTACAACAAAGGAATATAAGAAGATTGAATGTGGAAACAAAGAATTGAGATGTAGAAGTAGAAGAACATGAATCTAAATCTAGATCTAAGAACTAAACCTAATTCTAATCCTAATTCTAGAGAGAAGAGAGAGCTTCTCTCTCTAGAAACTAACTCTCACTACTAAACTAAGCTAAAACTAAACTAATGGTAACTAAATTCTAAAGTATGAAAAGTATGTTGATTCCCCTTCAATCCTTGGCTTAAATAGCATTAGAAATGAGTTGGATTGGGCCCACAAGGCTTCTAAAATCGCTGGCCACGTTTGCATTAAGTGGGTCATGTGCCACCATCGGCACGTCCGCGTACCGTGCGCGTGCGCGCCCCTATGCGTGATGCAAATATGGCAAATCTTATATCGTTTCGAAGCCCCGGATGTTAGCTTTCCAACCCAACTGGAACCGCATCAATTGGATCTCTGTAGCTCAAGTTATGGTCGTTTAAGTGCAAAGAGGTCGGCTTGACAGCTTTCCGGTTCTTTCATTTCTTCATGAGTTCTCCAACTTTTCATGCTTTCTTCCTTCATTTCCTTAATCCAATCTTTGCCTCCTAAATCTGAAATCACTTAACAAACATATCAAGGCATCTAATAGAATCAAGGTGAATTAAATTTAGCTATTTTAAGTCCTAAAAAGCATGTTTTCACTCTTAAGCACAATTAAGGGAGAAGTTATAAAACCATGCTATTTCATTGAATAAATGTGGGTAAAAGTTGATAAAATCCCCAAAAATCAATACAAGATAAACCCTACAAATGGGGTTTGTCAACCTCCCCACACTTAATCCAAGCATGTCCTCATGCTTAAGCCAAGAGAGAAACAAAGGGTATCAACATTTATTCAATGTAAATAAACTATATGCAACCTAAACTATATGCAATTATCTAAATGGATGCAACTAAATGCAAAATGGTTTTACCTACTTGGTTAAAAATAAATCAATCCTCCAAGTCATACATGCACAAGTAGGGTCAAGATCATATAACGATTCATGAATCCTACCAATTCGAATATCAAAATGAAGTTCAAGTAGGCTTGCGAGAAGAACGCTCATGAAAGCCGGGAATCAAGGAATTGAGCATCAAACTCTCACCGGGAGTGTTTGCACTCTAGTCGCTCGGTGTTTGGGGTTGATTCTCTCAATTCTCCCCTAATCATGCTTTCCAAGATTTGGTTTTCTTCTAACAATCAACAATTATTCAATGCATGCATACATGTATCATGAGGTCTTTTCTTTAGGTTGTAATGGGGCTAGGGTCAAGGTAGGATCATATATGGCTAGTGGACTTAGGATTTGAGTCTTTGATTAACTTAAACTTTCCCACCTAACCTATATAATGACCTATACAATTAAGTACTAATCTAACTACCCATTCCTCACTTTTTCACATACTCATGCATTTTCCTTTCATTTCACAACATTTATGCATTGATTCTTATTGAACTTCACTTTGGGGCATTTTGTCCCCTTTATTGCTCTTCTTTTTTTTTCTTTCTTTTTCTATATACATTTTTTTCTTTTCTTTTTTTTTTCTTTTTCACTTTTATTTCTTTTTATTTTCATTTTTTTTCTTTTTCTTTCAAACTATACACAAGAACATCAATGCATAAGGTCTATACATTTAATCAATACATGAGTATGTACCAATCCCCCAATATAAAAATACAAAACACAAACACCCTTTTATCCCAACCAATGTCCCAAAGTTTTCCCACTCTTGGATGACACTCACACTCACTAGCCTAAGCTAATCAAAGATCCAAATAAAGGACATTCATTGTTTTCCGCTTTAAGGCTTGTAATGTGCTAAAGTAAGAACAAGTGGGTTAAGCGTAGGCTCAAAATCGGCTAACAAAGGAGAGTAAAAGGTAAGGCTATTTGGATAAGTGAGCTAATGAATGATGGCCTCAATCATATAAATGCATGAATACAAGGAATAATGGGACATATAGATTCAAACAAATCAAAGATTACAATCATAGAAAGAGAACGATTACACGCAAGAAGGAAAATAAGTGGTTATAAGATGTAACCACACCATTAGGCTCAAATCTCACAAGCTTGTGTTCTTAGCTCAAAACCATGTTCCAAAATAAATTCTTTCAAGCAAGTTCAACAAAAATTTTCAAATTGGTAGGGTGCCCTAAAAACATAGTTTTTTTGGAAAGAAAATCATCACCCTAACCAAGTAGTCCTAATAACAAAGAAGTGGTAAAAATATGTACAAATTCTAACTAACATGCAACCTATCATGCAATGCAATAGCTAATCTAATTAAAGAAAATAAAAAATTTGGTGTTGAAAAGGAAATTTTTACCCATGGAGATCGGTCAGACGACCTCCCCACACTTAAAGATTGCACCGTCCTCGGTGCATGCAAAGAAGAGCAAGGTGGACGGGTTGCTACAATTGATGAGCTTCTTCACAAGGCTGCGCGGAGGACTTGTTTGGTGCCCCCATTTAAAAGCTTTTCCTTTCTCCCTTCTTGGTGGCCAACCTAAAAGGAAAGAAAAGGAAAGAAAATTAAGCCTATAACAAGGATATCAAGGCAATTAGAACATAGGCGGGGCTAATTCCAAATAAGAGCATGATTTCCTACTACATGTTAGCTAAGCATGTGAGTGAGAAAATAATGTAAGCTAAGGCATATCATTAAGCTCGATGCAAGAGTAAAGTTAAAGTATGAAGAGTGTGTTGAGCATCAAGTTCAAATGAGAAGAAGTGGGTCATGAAAGACAACATGAGGTCATATCAATGCACAAAGACACAAAAGTCATACAAGATGAAGCATTGATTTAAAAGTTTCATCACCCAACAATATCAAACAAGTCAAGAAGCACCAAAATAATGTAAGAAAGTCTCAACAATTGAGTAGGAAAGTTCAACACCATTATTAAAATGGAAAACTTAGAAAATAAAATGAGAACAAGGTAAAAAAAAAAACAAAATTAAAATGCAATGAATGAAAATAAGCAAATGCAATAAAAGAAAATGGAGGAAAAGAGAAAAAAAAATTTTTTGTTTGTTTTTTTTTAGTATTTTATTTATTTATTTATTTATTTATTTATTTATTTATTTATTATTATATTATTATTTTTTTTTATTAAAAAAAAATTTCATTTATATTAAAAGAAAAAAATTTCTAAGAGAGGAAGAAGAAGAAAAAAAATTAGAAAGAAAGAAGAAGAGAAGAGGAAAGAAGGAGAAAGGAGGAAGGAGAAAAGCAGGGTGCAAATCCGCGCGCGCGCGCACAGCGCGCTCACGCGTGGATGCAGCAAGGACGATCCGCGCGCGCGCGCACAGCGCGCTTACGCATGGATGAGCTTGTGCTCCCAGCACAATGCTGGCACAACGCGCGCACAACTCTCTAGTTTTTGTACCAGAAGTTGCGGAGGTGCAATGTGCGCGCACGCGCACAGCGTGCTAACGCGCCGATGGCCGTTTTTTTTTTTTTTTTTTTTGCACCAATCTCAGCATTCTAAACCTCCAAGCATCTACCAAAACACCCTAAAACCTTATTTAACATACTAAACTACCAATTAAACTCAACTATCTAAACAAAACATGAAATTAAACTAATTCTATCAATATGTACAAAAGAGAAAATGAAAGGATTTTACCATGGTGGGTTGTCTCCCACCTAGCACTTTTGTTTATTGTCCTTAAGTTGGACTTATGGGGAGCTCCTCATCAAGGTGGCTTGTGCTTGTATTCATCTTGGAACTCCCACCAATGCTTGGTTCTCCATTGTGCTCCAAGTAGATTCTTCATGGATTGAGCCAAGTCTTGATGGAGTTCTTCACAAGCTTGGGGCTCCCAAGGTTGATCCTCTTGTAATCCGGGATCCCACACTTTGTTTTCACACCCGTCTTGAGGTTGATCATCATTATTAGTCCAACCGGGTGGTGAGTAAGGTGAATTCTCTATATAGTGGCCAACAATCCTCCTAGACCCATCTATTTGAGCACTACTCCAACCTTTATATCTCATGTTTGATGCATCAACCATAATGAGCCTTGATTTGCAACGCCAACCACAAAACCTTTTTCGTTTACGCTTCATCCCACAAAGCTCCCTAAGTTGGCCATCCGTTTCAAGCAAACCATATTCAAGTGGGATAATAAAGCTAATAGAAATAAATTTCACCCACTCAAATGAAGGAGTAGATGGCAACCTAGGCAAAGACAACTCCAAGAGTTTTGATAAAGCGTATTCAATTCCCATCCTCCTTTTTCTAAGGGTTTCCACCTCTTCACAAGACTTCTCAATTATAATCCTTTGTTCAACAATTTTATATAAACCTTTTCTCCTACTCAAGTCATAAATGGGAGGGTAAGAAAAATTTACCTCCACATTGCTTTCCATCTTGTTGGGAGAAGGTTCTTCATGCTCAAAGGATTCTTCACCACTAAGGTTTGATGCTTGATCTTCATCACCAAGGGAACTCACTTCTTGCTCTATCCCATCCAAATCTTCATATGAAATATGTCTTGGAAGGTGTGCACTTTCCTTCCTAGCATCAATTTCAATCATCTTGGAGGGGTTTTCTTCAATTCTAGATTCCCATGGAGGCTCCGCATCTCCTAAGTCTTCAACCAATTCTTCCCTTTCTTCAATAATCATAGCTTCCTCCAATTGTTCCAATACAAGGCAACTTCCCTCATTCTCCACCAATCTCTCTTTTATGTTATGCTCTTCATTTGATTCCCCACATGTAGCCATGGGAGTTCCTTGAGAGTTCAAGCATTGGGATGCTAACCGGTTTACCACCTCATCCAAGGCGGCCGTGAATTGTTGCACATCCCTTTTCATTTCCTCTTGTCCTTGAACAAGAACATCAAGGATGTCATCCATTGGAGGTTGGGGTGGATGGAAGGGTTCATCAATTTGGGGGAAGGGTTCATAGTAGGAAGGTGGTTCTTCTTGGTAGAGTTGTGGTGGTTCAATAATTTCCACTCTTTCCACTTGTTGCACAACACACTCCATGGTTGCTTGAAGTTGATCCAATGTTTCCTTGAGATGATCCCTTGACTCTTGTTCCTCTTGGATAATATGATTAGGATCATATGGCTCTTGGATTGATGGACATGAATATTCTTCCATGGGAGGTTGTGGTGGAAAGTGATATTCATCTTGTGGTTGAAAATTTTCATACATTTGTGGTTGAAAATTTTCATACAATTGAGGTGGTTCATCTTGGTAATAACATGGAGGAGGTGGCTCTTGAAAATATTGATGTTGGAATGGTGGTGGCTCTATATGTGGTTCATATTGCTCATATGGTTGTTGGTAGGATGGATATGGATTAGGGTCATATGAAGATGGTTGGTAAGAAGGGGCTTGTGAGTATGGTTGAGAGTTATGTTGAGGGTATGGATCATAGGCATATGGTGGTGGTTCTTGAAAATCACAAGGTGAGTCACCATAGCCATTGGATTGGTATGCATCATAGAATGGCTCTTCTTCATAGTGCATTGGTGGAGGTTGTTGCCATGAGGATTGATCATATGCATATGGCTCCTCCCACCTTTGGTCATCCCATTCTTGATACACATCTTCATTATAGTCCTCATTTCCTACAACATGTTGATAACCAAACTCATAGCCAAGGTGAGAATTCATGATAGCAAGAAGAAAATGAAAACAAAATCAAATAAGAAGCAAGAAAATTAAATCCTAAAAATAGCAAGAGCTAACAAAAGCAAACATATTCACACTATTCACATATATACAATAACCAATAACATAACACCATTGCAATTCCCCGGCAACGGCGCCATTTTGACGAATGGATTTTTGATGGTATAGAATTTCACAAATGAATTCTCGTTGCAAGTATAGTTTCTAAACCAATCACTAATCCTTTCATACAAAAAGTTGTTTGTCACTAGTACAAACCCCTAAAATTTATAAACCGAAGTATTGGACCTCGGGTCGTTCTCCCTAGGAATTACAATAAAGTGTCTTGTTATTGGTTATGAGTTATTTTGGGGTTTTGGATAAGAAGCATGAAAAGTAAATGGCAATGAAAATAAACTAACAACTATAAAAGGCTCTTGGTAAGGTGTGAGAACTAGAAGTCCTATCCTAGTTATCCTTCTCAATTGTGATGAGAATTGTTCATTGCTACCACTTAGTTAACCCTTACTAATTAAAGGAAAGTCAAGTGGATAGATTGACTTGAGCCACAAGTCCTAGCCAACTCCCAAGGAAAGACTAGCTTTAGTGCACTCCAAACCAATTAGCAATCTCTCCAATTATCAATCAACAAAGGAATTAGATAACTCAAGTGTCACTAATTACTCTACCTAGGCCAAGAGGAACAAAATCTACACTAAAACTAAAAGAGACATTTCAACAAACACATAAAGTGCAAGAGGAGTAAGCATTATTAAATGCAAGAATTAAAGGAATCTACAACTACAAAAAACAAGAGATCAACAATAGAAAAGCAAAGAAGACACATTTATTATGAATTACCTCTTATTGAATTGGAAGAATGTAGAAGGAACAATACTAGATCTACAACAAAGTATAAGAACAACATAAAGGGAATTACAACAAAGGAATATAAGAAGATTGAATGTGGAAACAAAGAATTGAGATGTAGAAGTAGAAGAACATGAATCTAAATCTAGATCTAAGAACTAAACCTAATTCTAATCCTAATTCTAGAGAGAAGAGAGAGCTTCTCTCTCTAGAAACTAACTCTCACTACTAAACTAAGCTAAAACTAAACTAATGGTAACTAAATTCTAAAGTATGAAAAGTATGTTGATTCCCCTTCAATCCTTGGCTTAAATAGCATTAGAAATGAGTTGGATTGGGCCCACAAGGCTTCTAAAATCGCTGGCCACGTTTGCATTAAGTGGGTCATGTGCCACCATCGGCACGTCCGCGTACCGTGCGCGTGCGCGCCCCTATGCGCGATGCAACTATGGCAAATCTTATATCGTTTCGAAGCCCCGGATGTTAGCTTTCCAACCCAACTGGAACCGCATCAATTGGACCTCTGTAGCTCAAGTTATGGTCGTTTAAGTGCAAAGAGGTCGGCTTGACAGCTTTCCGGTTCTTTCATTTCTTCATGAGTTCTCCAACTTTTCATGCTTTCTTCCTTCATTTCCTTAATCCAATCTTTGCCTCCTAAATCTGAAATCACTTAACAAACATATCAAGGCATCTAATAGAATCAAGGTGAATTAAATTTAGCTATTTTAAGTCCTAAAAAGCATGTTTTCACTCTTAAGCACAATTAAGGGAGAAGTTATAAAACCATGCTATTTCATTGAATAAATGTGGGTAAAAGTTGATAAAATCCCCAAAAATCAATACAAGATAAACCCTACAAATGGGGTTTGTCAACCTCCCCACACTTAATCCAAGCATGTCCTCATGCTTAAGCCAAGAGAGAAACAAAGGGTATCAACATTTATTCAATGTAAATAAACTATATGCAACCTAAACTATATGCAATTATCTAAATGGATGCAACTAAATGCAAAATGGTTTTACCTACTTGGTTAAAAATAAATCAATCCTCCAAGTCATACATGCACAAGTAGGGTCAAGATCATATAACGATTCATGAATCCTACCAATTCGAATATCAAAATGAAGTTCAAGTAGGCTTGCGAGAAGAACGCTCATGAAAGCCGGGAATCAAGGAATTGAGCATCAAACCCTCACCGGGAGTGTTTGCACTCTAGTCGCTCGGTGTTTGGGGTTGATTCTCTCAATTCTCCCCTAATCATGCTTTCCAAGATTTGGTTTTCTTCTAACAATCAACAATTATTCAATGCATGCATACATGTATCATGAGGTCTTTTCTTTAGGTTGTAATGGGGCTAGGGTCAAGGTAGGATCATATATGGCTAGTGGACTTAGGATTTGAGTCTTTGATTAACTTAAACTTTTCCACCTAACCTATATAATGACCTATACAATTAAGTACTAATCTAACTACCCATTCCTCACTTTTTCACATACTCATGCATTTTCCTTTCATTTCACAACATTTATGCATTGATTCTTATTGAACTTCACTTTGGGGCATTTTGTCCCCTTTATTGCTCTTCTTTTTTTTTCTTTCTTTTTCTATATACATTTTTTTCTTTTCTTTTTTTTTTCTTTTTCACTTTTATTTCTTTTTATTTTCATTTTTTTTCTTTTTCTTTCAAACTATACACAAGAACATCAATGCATAAGGTCTATACATTTAATCAATACATGAGTATGTACCAATCCCCCAATATAAAAATACAAAACACAAACACCCTTTTATCCCAACCAATGTCCCAAAGTTTTCCCACTCTTGGATGACACTCACACTCACTAGCCTAAGCTAATCAAAGATCCAAATAAAGGACATTCATTGTTTTCCGCTTTAAGGCTTGTAATGTGCTAAAGTAAGAACAAGTGGGTTAAGCGTAGGCTCAAAATCGGCTAACAAAGGAGAGTAAAAGGTAAGGCTATTTGGATAAGTAAGCTAATGAATGATGGCCTCAATCATATAAATGCATGAATACAAGGAATAATGGGACATATAGATTCAAACAAATCAAAGATTACAATCATAGAAAGAGAACGATTACACGCAAGAAGGAAAATAAGTGGTTATAAGATGTAACCACACCATTAGGCTCAAATCTCACAAGCTTGTGTTCTTAGCTCAAAACCATGTTCCAAAATAAATTCTTTCAAGCAAGTTCAACAAAAATTTTCAAATTGGTAGGGTGCCCTAAAAACATAGTTTTTTTGGAAAGAAAATCATCACCCTAACCAAGTAGTCCTAATAACAAAGAAGTGGTAAAAATATGTACAAATTCTAACTAACATGCAACCTATCATGCAATGCAATAGCTAATCTAATTAAAGAAAATAAAAAATTTGGTGTTGAAAAGGAAATTTTTACCCATGGAGATCGGTCAGACGACCTCCCCACACTTAAAGATTGCACCGTCCTCGGTGCATGCAAAGAAGAGCAAGGTGGACGGGTTGCTACAATTGATGAGCTTCTTCACAAGGCTGCGCGGAGGACTTGTTTGGTGCCCCCATTTAAAAGCTTTTCCTTTCTCCCTTCTTGGTGGCCAACCTAAAAGGAAAGAAAAGGAAAGAAAATTAAGCCTATAACAAGGATATCAAGGCAATTAGAACATAGGCGGGGCTAATTCCAAATAAGAGCATGATTTCCTACTACATGTTAGCTAAGCATGTGAGTGAGAAAATAATGTAAGCTAAGGCATATCATTAAGCTCGATGCAAGAGTAAAGTTAAAGTATGAAGAGTGTGTTGAGCATCAAGTTCAAATGAGAAGAAGTGGGTCATGAAAGACAACATGAGGTCATATCAATGCACAAAGACACAAAAGTCATACAAGATGAAGCATTGATTTAAAAGTTTCATCACCCAACAATATCAAACAAGTCAAGAAGCACCAAAATAATGTAAGAAAGTCTCAACAATTGAGTAGGAAAGTTCAACACCATTATTAAAATGGAAAACTTAGAAAATAAAATGAGAACAAGGTAAAAAAAAAAAACAAAATTAAAATGCAATGAATGAAAATAAGCAAATGCAATAAAAGAAAATGGAGGAAAAGAGAAAAAAAAATTTTTTGTTTGTTTTTTTTTAGTATTTTATTTATTTATTTATTTATTTATTTATTTATTTATTTATTATTATATTATTATTTTTTTTTATTAAAAAAAAATTTCATTTATATTAAAAGAAAAAAATTTCTAAGAGAGGAAGAAGAAGAAAAAAAAATTAGAAAGAAAGAAGAAGAGAAGAGGAAAGAAGGAGAAAGGAGGAAGGAGAAAAGCAGGGTGCAAATCCGCGCGCGCGCGCACAGCGCGCTCACGCGTGGATGCAGCAAGGACGATCCGCGCGCGCGCGCACAGCGCGCTTACGCATGGATGAGCTTGTGCTCCCAGCACAATGCTGGCACAACGCGCGCACAACTCTCTAGTTTTTGTACCAGAAGTTGCGGAGGTGCAATGTGCGCGCACGCGCACAGCGTGCTAACGCGCCGATGGCCGTTTTTTTTTTTTTTTTTTGCACCAATCTCAGCATTCTAAACCTCCAAGCATCTACCAAAACACCCTAAAACCTTATTTAACATACTAAACTACCAATTAAACTCAACTATCTAAACAAAACATGAAATTAAACTAATTCTATCAATATGTACAAAAGAGAAAATGAAAGGATTTTACCATGGTGGGTTGTCTCCCACCTAGCACTTTTGTTTATTGTCCTTAAGTTGGACTTATGGGGAGCTCCTCATCAAGGTGGCTTGTGCTTGTATTCATCTTGGAACTCCCACCAATGCTTGGTTCTCCATTGTGCTCCAAGTAGATTCTTCATGGATTGAGCCAAGTCTTGATGGAGTTCTTCACAAGCTTGGGGCTCCCAAGGTTGATCCTCTTGTAATCCGGGATCCCACACTTTGTTTTCACACCCGTCTTGAGGTTGATCATCATTATTAGTCCAACCGGATGGTGAGTAAGGTGAATTCTCTATATAGTGGCCAACAATCCTCCTAGACCCATCTATTTGAGCACTACTCCAACCTTTATATCTCATGTTTGATGCATCAACCATAATGAGCCTTGATTTGCAACGCCAACCACAAAACCTTTTTCGTTTACGCTTCATCCCACAAAGCTCCCTAAGTTGGCCATCCGTTTCAAGCAAACCATATTCAAGTGGGATAATAAAGCTAATAGAAATAAATTTCACCCACTCAAATGAAGGAGTAGATGGCAACCTAGGCAAAGACAACTCCAAGAGTTTTGATAAAGCGTATTCAATTCCCATCCTCCTTTTTCTAAGGGTTTCCACCTCTTCACAAGACTTCTCAATTATAATCCTTTGTTCAACAATTTTATATAAACCTTTTCTCCTACTCAAGTCATAAATGGGAGGGTAAGAAAAATTTACCTCCACATTGCTTTCCATCTTGTTGGGAGAAGGTTCTTCATGCTCAAAGGATTCTTCACCACTAAGGTTTGATGCTTGATCTTCATCACCAAGGGAACTCACTTCTTGCTCTATCCCATCCAAATCTTCATATGAAATATGTCTTGGAAGGTGTGCACTTTCCTTCCTAGCATCAATTTCAATCATCTTGGAGGGGTTTTCTTCAATTCTAGATTCCCATGGAGGCTCCGCATCTCCTAAGTCTTCAACCAATTCTTCCCTTTCTTCAATAATCATAGCTTCCTCCAATTGTTCCAATACAAGGCAACTTCCCTCATTCTCCACCAATCTCTCTTTTATGTTATGCTCTTCATTTGATTCCCCACATGTAGCCATGGGAGTTCCTTGAGAGTTCAAGCATTGGGATGCTAACCGGTTTACCACCTCATCCAAGGCGGCCGTGAATTGTTGCACATCCCTTTTCATTTCCTCTTGTCCTTGAACAAGAACATCAAGGATGTCATCCATTGGAGGTTGGGGTGGATGGAAGGGTTCATCAATTTGGGGGAAGGGTTCATAGTAGGAAGGTGGTTCTTCTTGGTAGAGTTGTGGTGGTTCAATAATTTCCACTCTTTCCACTTGTTGCACAACACACTCCATGGTTGCTTGAAGTTGATCCAATGTTTCCTTGAGATGATCCCTTGACTCTTGTTCCTCTTGGATAATATGATTAGGATCATATGGCTCTTGGATTGATGGACATGAATATTCTTCCATGGGAGGTTGTGGTGGAAAGTGGTATTCATCTTGTGGTTGAAAATTTTCATACATTTGTGGTTGAAAATTTTCATACAATTGAGGTGGTTCATCTTGGTAATAACATGGAGGAGGTGGCTCTTGAAAATATTGATGTTGGAATGGTGGTGGCTCTATATGTGGTTCATATTGCTCATATGGTTGTTGGTAGGATGGATATGGATTAGGGTCATATGAAGATGGTTGGTAAGAAGGGGCTTGTGAGTATGGTTGAGAGTTATGTTGAGGGTATGGATCATAGGCATATGGTGGTGGTTCTTGAAAATCACAAGGTGAGTCACCATAGCCATTGGATTGGTATGCATCATAGAATGGCTCTTCTTCATAGTGCATTGGTGGAGGTTGTTGCCATGAGGATTGATCATATGCATATGGCTCCTCCCACCTTTGGTCATCCCATTCTTGATACACATCTTCATTATAGTCCTCATTTCCTACAACATGTTGATAACCAAACTCATAGCCAAGGTGAGAATTCATGATAGCAAGAAGAAAATGAAAACAAAATCAAATAAGAAGCAAGAAAATTAAATCCTAAAAATAGCAAGAGCTAACAAAAGCAAACATATTCACACTATTCACATATATACAATAACCAATAACATAACACCATTGCAATTCCCCGGCAACGGCGCCATTTTGACGAATGGATTTTTGATGGTATAGAATTTCACAAATGAATTCTCGTTGCAAGTATAGTTTCTAAACCAATCACTAATCCTTTCATACAAAAGGTTGTTTGTCACTAGTACAAACCCCTAAAATTTATAAACCGAAGTATTGGACCTCGGGTCGTTCTCCCTAGGAATTACAATAAAGTGTCTTGTTATTGGTTATGAGTTATTTTGGGGTTTTAGATAAGAAGCATGAAAAGTAAATGGCAATGAAAATAAACTAACAACTATAAAAGGCTCTTGGTAAGGTGTGAGAACTAGAAGTCCTATCCTAGTTATCCTTCTCAATTGTGATGAGAATTGTTCATTGCTACCACTTAGTTAACCCTTACTAATTAAAGGAAAGTCAAGTGGATAGATTGACTTGAGCCACAAGTCCTAGCCAACTCCCAAGGAAAGACTAGCTTTAGTGCACTCCAAACCAATTAGCAATCTCTCCAATTATCAATCAACAAAGGAATTAGATAACTCAAGTGTCACTAATTACTCTACCTAGGCCAAGAGGAACAAAATCTACACTAAAACTAAAAGAGACATTTCAACAAACACATAAAGTGCAAGAGGAGTAAGCATTATTAAATGCAAGAATTAAAGGAATCTACAACTACAAAAAATAAGAGATCAACAATAGAAAAGCAAAGAAGACACATTTATTATGAATTACCTCTTATTGAATTGGAAGAATGTAGAAGGAACAATACTAGATCTACAACAAAGTATAAGAACAACATAAAGGGAATTACAACAAAGGAATATAAGAAGATTGAATGTGGCAACAAAGAATTGAGATGTAGAAGTAGAAGAACATGAATCTAAATCTAGATCTAAGAACTAAACCTAATTCTAATCCTAATTCTAGAGAGAAGAGAGAGCTTCTCTCTCTAGAAACTAACTCTCACTACTAAACTAAGCTAAAACTAAACTAATGGTAACTAACTTCTAAAGTATGAAAAGTATGTTGATTTCCCTTCAATCCTTGGCTTAAATAGCATTAGAAATAAGTTGGATTGGGCCCACAAGGCTTCTAAAATCGCTGGCCACGTTTGCATTAAGTGGGTCATGTGCCACCATCGGCGCGTCCGCGTACCGTGCGCGTGCGCGCCCCTATGCGCGATGCAACTATGGCAAATCTTATATCGTTTCGAAGCCCTGGATGTTAGCTTTCCAACCCAACTGGAACCGCATCAATTGGACCTCTGTAGCTCAAGTTATGGTCGTTTAAGTGCAAAGAGGTCGGCTTGACAGCTTTCCGGTTCTTTCATTTCTTCATGAGTTCTCCAACTTTTCATGCTTTCTTCCTTCATTTCCTTAATCTAATCTTTGCCTCCTAAATCTGAAATCACTTAACAAACATATCAAGGCATCTAATAGAATCAAGGTGAATTAAATTTAGCTATTTTAAGTCCTAAAAAGCATGTTTTCACTCTTAAGCACAATTAAGGGAGAAGTTATAAAACCATGCTATTTCATTGAATAAATGTGGGTAAAAGTTGATAAAATCCCCAAAAATCAATACAAGATAAACCCTAAAAATGGGGTTTGTCACCTTCTGGTTCATGACGCATGGTTGCCTCGCCTGACAACCGAGCCTTTCATTCCATGAGATCAGAGTCTTCGTGGTATAGGCTAGAACTATTGGCGGCCATTCTTGAGGTCCGGAAAGTCTAAACCTTGTCTGTGGTATTCCGAGTAGGATCCGGGAAGGGATGGCTGTGACGAGCTACAAACTCGCGAGTACTGGGCGTAGTGATAGACGCAAAAAGATTACAGAATCCTATTCCAGTATGATCGAGAACCGACAGATGAATAGCCGTGCGGTGATAGCGCATTTTGGACCATTTTCACTGAAAGGATGGGATGTAGCCATTGACGACGGTGATGCCCTACATAAGCTTTCCATGGAAAGGAGTAGGAATGATTGGATGAAGACAGCAGGAAAGCAGAGATTCAGAAGGAACAAAAGCATCTCTATACGCTTATCTGAAATTCTCACCAATGAATTATATAAGTATCTCTATCCTATTTTATATTTTAATTATATTTTAATTATCAATTCACCATAACCATTTGAATCCGCCTGACTGAGATTTACAAGGTGACCATAGCTTGCTTCAAGCCGACAATCTCTGTGGGATCGACCCTTACTCACGTAAGGTTTATTACTTGGACGACCCAGTGCACTTGCTGGTTAGTTGTGCAAAGTTGTGACAAAGAACTAAGATTATGAACGTGCGTATTAAGTTTTCAGCGCCGTTACCAAGGAATGAACCGTCACGATTTCTGCGTACCAAGTTTTTGGCGCTGTTGCCAGGGATTGTTCGAGTTTGGACAACTGACGGTTCATCTTGTTGCTCAGATTAGGTAATTTTATTTTAATTTTAACCTTTTTGTTTTTATTATTCTTATTTTCGAAAAAAAAATTAATCTATGTTCTTCAGAATTTTTAAGAAGGAATTCTAGAGTTTCATGAAACATATTGAAGCCTCGCTGGCTGTAAAACCATGTCTAATTCATTTGGACTGGGACTTCCACTTATCAGCATAGAATGAAGTTGGATGAAGTATCAGCTGTTGTATGTCTGATTTGTATCTGCTGAAGCTTGGCTGGCCATTGGCCATGTCTAGTATTTTGGACCGGAGCTTTCACTGAAAGCTTGGCTGGCTAGTAAGCCATGTCTAATTCTTGGACTGGAGCTTTAGACTAACATTACAAGATTCCTGGAATTCTTATTAAAAATTTTGAAATCCTTATTTTGCTTTTTCCAAATAATTTTCGAAAAATACCAAAAATTTTAATAAAATCATAAAACCAAAAAAATTAATTTTGTGTTTCTTGTTTGAGTCTTGAGTCAAATTTTGAGTTTGGTGTCAATTGCATGTTTTTAAAATTTGTGCAATTTTCAAAAATTCATCATATGTTCTTCATGATCTTCAAATTGTTCTTGATGAATTTCCTTGTTTGATCTTTGCATTTTCTTGTTTTGTATTTTTTCTTGTTTTTCAAATGCGTTCTTGAATTATTAGTGTCTAGAGAATAAAAATTTTTAAGTTTGGTGTCTTGCATGTTTTTCTTTTCTTAAAAATTTTCAAAAATAAGTCTTGATGTTCATCTTGATCTTCAAAGTGTTCTTAGTGTTCATCTTGACATTCATAGTATTCTTGCATGCATCATTTATTTTGATCCAAAATTTTCATGCATTGAGTCTTTTTGATGTTTTTCTCTCTCATCATTAAAATTCAAAAATAAAAAAAAATATTTTTCCTTTATTTCACTCATAAATTTTCGAAAATTTGAGTTGACTTTTTCAAAACTTTTTAAAATTTAATTGTTTCTTATGAGTCAAATCAAATTTTCAATTTAAAAATTCTATCTTTTTCAAATCTTTTTCAAAATCAAATCTTTTTCATTTTCCTTTTGTGATTTTCGAAATTTTCAAATTTATTTTCAAAATATTTTTCTTATTTTGTTTCATAATTTCAAAATCTTTACTAACAATTAATGTGATTGATTCAAAAATTTTAAAATTTTGAAATCATATCTTTTTGTTTCTTGTTAGTCAAGTAACCAACTTTAATTTTCAAAATCAAATCTTTTTAAATTTCTCTTTTCAAATCTTTTTCAAAATAAATGTCAATCACATCTTTTTCAAAATCAATTTCAACTACTTTTCTAACCTCTTATCTTTTCAAATTGATTTTCAAATCTTTTTCAAATTAATCCTATCTTTTTTGTTTGATTCTTACCTTTTTCAAAACTACTTAACTAATTCTCTCTCTAATTTTCGAAAATCACCTTCCTCTTTTTCAAAATTCCTTTTTAATTAACTAATTGTTTTGAATTTTAATTTAATTTCATTTTTCTTTTTTTATTTTCGAATTTTAACTTTAAATTTAAAATAAAAACAAAAATATTTTTCTTTTCTTTTCAATTATTTTCGAATTCTTCCCTCTCTCATCTCCTTCTAATTATTTATTTATTTACTAACACTTCTCTTCATCTAAAAATTCGAACCCTCTCTTCCTCCTGGTGTTCGAATTTCCCTTCTTCTATTCTTCTCTTCTTCTACTCACATAAAGGAATCTCTATACTGTGACATGGAGGATTCCATATTTTCTTTTCTGTTTTCTTCTTTTTAATATGAGCAGAAAAAAAGATAAGAACATTCTTGTTGATGCTGATCCTGAACCTGAAAGGACTCTGAAGAGGAAGCTAAGGGAAGCTAAAGCACAACTCTCTGGAAAAAATCTGACTGAAATTTTCGAAAAAGAAGGAGACATGGCCAAAAATAATAACAATGCAAGGAAGATGCTTGGTGACTTTACTGCACCAAATTCCAACTTACATGGAAGAAGCATCTCAATCTCTGCCATTGGAGCAAACAATTTTGAGCTTAAACCTCAATTAGTTTCTCTGATGCAACAGAACTGCAAGTTTCATGGACTTCCATCAGAAGATCCGTTTCAGTTCTTAACTGAATTCTTACAGATCTGTGATACTGTTAAGACCAATGGGGTTGATCCCAAGGTCTACAGGCTTATGTTTTTCCCGTTTGCTGTAAGAGACAGAGCTAGAATATGGTTGGATTCTCAACCTAAAGATAGCCTGAACTCTTGGGATAAGCTGGTCACGGCTTTCTTAGCCAAGTTCTTTCCTCCTCAAAAGCTTAGTAAGCTTAGAGTGGATGTTCAAACCTTCAGACAGAAAGAAGGTGAATCCCTCTATGAAGCTTGGGAGAGATACAAGCAACTGACCAAAAAGTGTCCTTCTGACATGCTTTCAGAATGGACCATCCTGGATATATTCTATGATGGTCTATCTGAATTATCTAAGATGTCATTGGACCATTTTGCAGGTGGATCCATTCACCTAAAGAAAACGCCTGCAGAAGCTCAGGAACTCATTGACATGGTTGCAAATAACCAGTTCATGTACACTTCTGAAAGGAATCCTATGAGTAATGGGACGCCTCTGAGGAAGGGAGTTCTTGAAATTGATACTCTGAATGCCATATTGGCTCAGAATAAAATATTGACTCAGCAAGTCAATATGATCTCTCAGAGTCTGAATGGATTGAAGGAATCATCCAACAGTACTATAGAGGCATCTTCTGAAGAAGAAGCTTATGATCCTGAGAACCCTGCAATAGCAGAGGTGAATTACATGGGTGAAACCTATGGAAACACCTATAATCCCTCATGGAGAAATCATCCAAATTTCTCATAGAAGGATGAACAAAAGCCTCAACAAGGCTTTAATAATGGTGGGAGAAATAGGTTTAGCAATAGCAAACCTTTTCCATCATCTACTCAGCAACAGACAGAGAATTCTGAGCAGAATCCATCTAGCTTGGCAAATATAGTCTCTGATCTATCTAAGGCCATTGTGAGTTTCATGAATGAAACAAGGTCCTCCATTAGAAATTTGGAGGTACAAGTGGGCCAGCTGAGTAAAAGAGTCACTGAAACTCCTCCTAGTACTCTCCCAAGCAATACAGAAGAAAATCCAAAGAGAGAGTGCAAGGCCATTGATTTGACCATCATGGCTGAACCTACAAGGGAGGAGGACGACGTGAATCCTAGTGAGGAAGACCTCCTGGGACGTTCAGTGACCAATAAGAAGTTTCCCTTTGAGGAACCAAAGGAATCTGAGGCTCATCTAGAGACCATAGAGATTCCATTGAACCTCCTTCTGCCCTTCATGAGCTCTGATGAGTATTCTTCTTCTGAAGAGAATGAAGACGTTACTGAAGAGCAAGTTGCTAAGTACCTTGGTGCAATCATAAAGCTGAATGCCAAATTATTTGGTAATGAGACTTGGGAAGATGAACCTCCTTTGCTCACCAATGAACTAAATGCATTGGATAGGCAGAAATTACCTAAAAAGAAACAGGATCCTGGTAAATTCTTAATTCCCTGTAACATAGGCACCATGACCTTTGAGAAGGCTCTGTGTGACCTGGGGTCAGGCATAAACTTAATGCCACTCTCTATAATGGAGAAACTTGGGATCTTTGAGGTGCAAGCTGCCAAAATCTCATTAGAGATGGCAGACAACTCAAGAAAATAGGCTTATGGACAAGTAGAGGACGTGTTAGTAAAGGTTGAAGGCCTTTACATCCCTGCTGATTTCATAATCCTAGACACTGGAAAGGATGAGGATGAATCCATCATCCTTGGAAGACCCTTCCTAGCCACAACAAAAGCTGTGATTGATGTGGACAGAGGAGAATTATTCCTTCAACTGAATGAGGACAACCTTGTGTTTAAAGCTCAAGGATCTCCTTCTGTAACCATGGAGAGGAAGCATGAAAAGCTTCTCTCACTACAGAGTCAACCAAAGCCCCCACATTCAAACTCTAAGTTTGGTGTTGGGAGGTTCCAACCTTGCTCTGACTATCTGTGAGGCTCCATGAGAGCTCACTGTCAAGCTATTGACATTAAAGAAGTGCTTGTTGGGAGACAACCCAATGTTATTTAATTATATCTATTTTATTTTATTGCTATTTTATGTTTTTTTTAGGTTGATGATCATGTGGAGTCACAAAAACTAATGAAAAATCAAAAACAGAATGAAAAATAGCTTTAAAAATAGCTCACTCTAGGGGAGGAACTTACTGGCATTTAAACACCAGTAAGAAGCATCAAACTGGCGTTTAACGCCAGAAAGAAGCATCAAGTTGGCGTTAAACACCAGAAACAAGCACCAGACTGGCGTTTAACGCCAGAACAGAGCATGGAAGTGGCATTAAACGCCAGAAACAAGCAGCAAGCTGGCATTTAACGCTAGACATGCATACTAAGGGCGTTTTACACACCTAATTAGAGCAGAGATGTTAAGTCCTTGACCCCACAGGATCTGTGGACCCCACAAGATCCCCACCTACTCCACCTCTTCTTCTCTCCTCTTCACACCTTTCCATAACACTCTTCCCCAAAATAACCTCCACCAATCACATCCATTACTCCTCCAAAACCATCATACAACCCACCTACACCCACCCACTTAAATTCAAACCATTCACACACCTCCATCTCCTCTATTTTCTTCTTCTTCTACTCACTTCTCTCTTCTTTTGCTCGGGGACGAGCAAACCTTCTAAGTTTGGTGTGGTAAAAGCATTGCTTTTTGTTTTTCCATAATCATTTATGGCACCTAAGGCCAGAAAAACCTCTAAAAAGAGGAAAGGGAAGACAAAAGCTTCCACCTCCGAGTCATGGAAGATGGAGAGATTCATCTCAAGGGTCCATAGCTTAGTAGTAGAGCATTTGACTGCACAACAAGAGATCACGGATCTCAACAAGAGCTATGAGGGAGGAGCAACAAAGACAAGGAAGAGACAGAAAGGAGCTCAAGAGCACCGTTGGTTCTTCAAGAAGAGGAAGACGCCACCCTCACTAAGGTGAACCCGTTCCTTAATCTCCTTGTTCTTATTTTCCTGTTTTTCATTTACTATGCTTTATGTTTTATTTATGTTTATGTCTTCACTATATGATCATTAGTGTTTAAGTGTCTATGTCTTAAAGCTATGAATGTCCTATGAATCCATCACCTCTCTTAAATGAAAAATGTTTTAATTACAAAAGAACAAGAAGTACATGAGTTTCAAATTCATCCTTGAAATTAGTTTAATTATTTTGATGTGGTGACAATACTTTTTGTTTTCTGAATGAATGCTTGAACAGTGCATATGTCTTTTGAATTTGTTGTTTATGAATGTTAAATATGTTGGCTCTTGAAGAATAAAGAAAAGGAGAAATGTTATTTGATAATCTAAAAAATCAAAAAAATTGATTCTTGAAGCAAGAAAAAGCAATGAATACAAAAGCTTGCGAAAAAAAAAAGAAAGAAAAAGAAAAAGCAAGCAGAAAAAGCCAAAAGATCTTAAAACCAAAAGGCAAGAGCAAAAAGCCAATAGCCCTTAAAACCAAAAGGCAAGGGTAATAAAAAGGATCCAAGGCTTTGAGCATCAGTGGATAGGAGGGCCTAAAAGAATAAAATCATGGCCTAAGCGGCTAAACCAAGCTGTCCCTAACCATGTGCTTGTGGCGTGAAGGTGTCAAGTGAAAACTTGAGACTGAGCAGTTAAAGTCGAGGTCCAAAGCAAAAAGAAGAGTGTGCTTAAGAACCCTGGACACCTCTAATTAGGGACTCTAGCAAAGCTGAGTCACAATCTAAAAAGGTTCACCCAGTTATGTGTCTGTGGCATTTATGTATCAGGTGGTAATACTGGAAAACAAAGTGCTTAGGGCCACGGCCAAGACTCATAAAGTAGCTGTGTTCAAGAATCAACATACTGAACTAGGAGAATCAATAACACTATCTGAATTCTGAGTTCCTATAGATGCCAATCATTCTGAACTTCAATGGATAAAGTGAGATGCCAAAACTATTCAAGAGGCAAAAAGCTACTAGTCCCGCTCATCTGATTGGAGCTAAGTTTCATTGATATTTTGAAATTTATAGTATATTCTGTTCTTTTTATCCTATTGATTTTCAGTTGCTTGGGGACAAGCAACAATTTAAGTTTGGTGTTGTGATGAGCGGATAATTTATACGCTTTTTGGCATTGTTTTTACATAGTTTTTAGTATGATTTAGTTAGTTTTTAATATATTTTTATTATTTTTTAAATAAAAATCATATTTCTGGACTTTACTATGAGTTTTTGTGTCTTTCTGTGATTTCAGGTAACTTCTGGCTGAAATTGAGAGACTTGAGCAAAAATCAGATTCAGAGGTTGAAGAAGGACTGCAAATGCTGTTGGATTCTGACCTCCCTGCACTCAAAGTAGATTTTCTGGAGCTACAGAACTTCAAATGGCGCGCTCTCAATTGCGTTGGAAAGTAGATATTCAGGGCTTTCCAGAAATATATAATAGTCCATACTTTGCTCGAGTTTAGACAATGCAAACTGGCGTTCAACGCCAGCTTTCTGCCCTATTCTGAAGTTAAACGCCAGAAATAGGTTGCAAAGTGGAGTTAAACACCAGAAACAGGTTACAAACTGGCATTCAACTCCAAGAGAAGCCTCTACACGTGTAAACCTCAATGCTCAGCCCAAGCACACACCAAGTGAGCCCCAAAAGTGGATTTCTGCATCAATTACTCATTTCTGTAAACCCTAGTAACTAGTCTGATATAAATAGGACCTTTTACTATTGTATTAGACATCTTTGATCAGTTTTATGCTATCTTAGACCTTTATGGAGGCTGGCCCTTCGGCCATGCCGGACCTTGTTCTTATGTATTTTCAACGGTAGAGTTTCTACACACCATAGATTAAGGTGTGGAGCTCTACTGTTCCTCATGAATTAATGCAAAGTACTATTGTTTTTCTATTCAATTCAAGCCTATTTCTTATCTAAGATATACACTTATTCTTCAACCTGAGGAAGGTGATGATCCGTGACACTCATCATCATTCTCACCTATGAACGCGTGCTTGACAACCACTTCCGTTCTACTTGCAATAGCTTAAGTGCATATCTCTTAGCCTTCTGGTTCATGACGCATGGTTGCCTCGCCTGACAACCGAGCCTTCCATTCCATGAGATCAGAGTCTTCGTGGTATAGGCTAGAACTATTGGCGGCAATTCTTGAGGTCCGGAAAGTCTAAACCTTGTCTGTGGTATTCCGAGTAGGATCCGAGAAGGGATGGCTGTGACGAGCTTCAAACTCGCGAGTGCTGAGCGTAGTGACAAATGCAAAAGGATTACAGAATCCTATTCCAATATGATCGAGAACCGACAGATGAATAGCCGTGTGGTGACAGCACATTTTGGACCATTTTCACTGAGAGGATGGGATGTAGCCATTGACGACGGTGATGCCCTACATAAGCTTGTCATGGAAAGGAGTAGGAATGATTGGATGAAGACTGCAGGAAAGCAGAGATTCAGAAGGAACAAAAGCATCTCTATATGCTTATTTGAAATTCTCACCAATGAATTACATAAGTATCTCTATCCTATTTTATATTTTAATTATATTTTAATTATCAATTCACCATAACCATTTGAATCCGCCTGACTGAGATTTACAAGGTGACCATAGCTTGCTTCAAGCCGACAATCTCCATGGGATCGACCCTTACTCACGTAAGGTTTATTACTTGGACGACCCAGTGCACTTGCTGGTTAGTTGTACGAAGTTGTGACAAAGAACTAAGATTATGAACGTGCGTATTAAGTTTTTAGCGCCATTACCAAGGAATGAACCGTCACGATTTCTGCGCACCAATATAGTGCCTGGCACACTATTGTTCCGATGATATAGTGCCTGACACACTCTTGCGGCAGAGAATGAAAACAACAACATCTATTTCATCATAAATCGTTCCAAGGATATATTGCCGGGCACACTTTCCACCTCCAACAAGTCCTTCAACAACCTCAAATCACCACCAGTCATCACCATTTTCTCATCTCAATCCACTTTCAATCCTCAAGTCTCAACACTCCAAGGATATAGTGCCTGGCACACTCTCCTTCAATATCCATCAAGCTCATAATAACCATCATCAGTTTTTAATTCCACAAGTTACCATCCATTCACAAGTTCTCAAGCCATTGCCAATAAAACACTTTGCTAGTTCACCCACAACTTCAGAAACCTAAGTCTCCGTCTTCTAAACTCATAACCAAAATACCCCTTTTTATTCACTTATTGTTTTCTCCCTTGATTCAAAGCCTAAAACTGGTAAAAAGGTTTTAAGTAAGTGTTACGAAAGTTTGCAAGCTTGTCGGGAAGGTAAAACAGTTAAAAACAAGGTTTTCATTGAAAAACAGGGCAGTATGCGTACGCACACCCATAGGAACTTTCAAGAAGTGTGCGTACGCATAGAGGTGTGCATACGCACAGTAAGTAAAAATTTTCATTCTGCTCATATGCACGATGCGTGCAAATGCCCTCAACAGAATGCACCTTCCAGCGTGTGCGTGCGCACAGCTTGCAAAACTTCATTGGTTGTGTGTGCGCATAGAGCATGCTAGCGCTCCCAATAGCAGCCATATCCCCTTGTGTGCATGCTTACAAAAGTGTGCGTACGCATGTTTTCAAAAATACACGGGGTGTGCGTGCGCACACAAACCAGAAATCACCAATTCTGCAACATTCACAAAATTCAGATTTCAGACACCAACTTGAAACGATAATATCTTTCTATACAAAATTCAGATTCCTACAAATTGATACCATTTTAAATCTCTTTAAATTATCTTTGATTTGATATAAAATTCATTCCATTTCAAAAACCGTAGCTCAATATATGACCTGTCAAAGTTCACCAAAAATCCATTTTTACCAAAAACAACAAGGTCCTCAACTTTCCCAAAATTCACAACCAAAACCCAATCAAACCAAAACCTACTCAATTACACCATAAAACACTACCACATACTATACTTCTCCTTCCCATTGCAAATTTAATCAACCCCAAACCTCTTTCACTCAATATTTCTACCATAACTCAACAATAATCCATAATTCACAAATCCATACATCAACTTCACAATTCTCCCACAATTAACATCATAACTCATCAACACCATTCCGAACCATCAGGATCCTTATTCATCAGCATCCAAAAATATCATAAACAATCATAATTTTCCTCATTCAACAATAACATTTCCATTAATCATCATCAATCATCAACAACATCACCAACTCTCAACAACCATAATAAATCTCAACATTCATCATCAAATTTCTCAACATTAATAACCATCAACATATAATATCACTCCTCAACCATATCCACTCCATACACTATTATATCTATCACTAAATCACAATTCACATTCAATTAACATATACATTCAATTCAATCCTATCTTAAGGTCAACTAGCCTAAGTGTCCAGAAACATTACATATTACATAAAGGAAACTAAAACCATACCTTGGCCGATTCCTAACATGCTCAAACACCAAACTTGATTCCAAGAAGCTTCCACCAAGCTCCAAACCACCAAAGCCAAACCAAAAGCCACCACCAACTCCAAAAACAAGCTTCATACATACAACATAACCATGCATTAACAACTAAAACTCACACTACACCAAACCACAAGGATATAGAGGTTCCTTACCTTATCCAACAGTGATTAGGGCAAGGCCCGACAATTACCCGCTTCTAGAGATCACCTAAACAACCAAAACCACAAAATCTACTCAAAAACTATAACCCAAAAATGCAGAATATAGGGATAGAAACTGGAGCTTGAGTTTCAAAATCTTACCAGCAAAACCTGAATAGAAACGAAGAGCTCATCAAGAGTTTTGCATGGCCACAAACAGCTCGTCAATCGGAGCTCCGTAGCTCAAATTATGGCTGGAGGAAGATGGAGGTAAATAGTGAAATCCCTCTCCTCTCTTCTCTCAACTCAGCAGCATCCCATTTCTTATTTTGGGGGGGAATGAGCTGAAATGCTCATTTAATGAGCATATATATGTTGGGATTTGGGCCCGGTCTAATCCGTTAGCATTTTTAGCTCGTTTAGCCCACTTTGCGCTAAAACCTTTAAGATTTGTGCCAGATTTTCAATTATAAATTATTTTTGTCCATATCAAAACAATAAATTAAATTTCCAAAATCTTATTTTCCAAAATACACGGTACTGGACAAACTAGAATCGGTATTGCCAACTTAAGCACCAGTACGTATTTTTACAAAAAATTTTTGAAAAAGATACATTTTCCAACTCAGAAAAATTCATTGAAATCAAATTTTACCTTTAAATTTTTAAATTAAAACTTCTAAATTTTGAATCTACTCCGGACACTTAAAAATTATTATTTACTAAAGTGGTTAAGCCAGTTCTTACACCCAAAGGGGGATGCTTTATGTGCAAGGGACCACACCAAATGAAAGACTATCCCAAGCTAGGGACTCTGACATCTATCACCGAGGAATGAGAGGCTCAATCTCAAGTAATTGAGTGTGTTGGATCTATTCAACTCATGAATGTTGTGAAGGGCAAAGAGGCAAACACTACAGAAAAGAAAGGCTTGATATATGTCAAAGCCTTTATCAATGAAAAACCCATCATGGTTATGATCGACACTGGTGCTATACACAACTTCATCTCGTCTAATGAAGTAGAAAGGCTTAAGTTGAAAATCATCGAAAAAAATAGCTGGTTCTAACCCGTGAATACCAAGGGTGAACCCCTTAAGGGGGTAGCAAAAGGAGTTGAGATGACTCTTGGTTCTTGGAAGGGCCTTGTGGATTTCTCAGTAGCATCCATGGACAATTTTCAAATAGTCATCAGGCTCAATTTGCAAAGGAATGCAAATATAATACCTATGCCATACTACGACATAGTATGCATCATGGAGAAAGGGTCTCCATGCATGGTCCCTACAGTTTCTAAAACTGGAGGACTACCGATGCTTTCTGCTATACAACTCAAGAAAGTATTAAAAAAGGGAGAGATTACATATTTGGCTCTATTACAAGAGGAGTCAACATATGAAAAAGAAGACGTTCCTCCCAAAATCAAGAAAGTCCTTGAAGAAAATAAGGATGTGATGCCTCCCGAGTTGCCAAAATAACTACCACCTAGGAGGAAGGTGGACCACAAGATTGAATTGGAGTCAGAAGTAAAGCCACCTGCCTCAGCACCTTATAGAATGGCACCGCCAGAACTTGAGGAGTTGAAGAAGTAACTCAAGAATTTGCTAGATGCTGGATTCATTCGTCCATCGAAGGCACCTTATGGCACACCAGTTTTATTCCAAAAGAAACATGATGGTTCGTTGAGACTATGCATTAACTATCAAGCACTTAACAAGGTAACCATCAAGAATAAATACCTTATTCCTTTGATATCCGATTTGTTTGATCAACTTGGTAGAGCTAAGTGGTTCTCAAAGCTGGATTTGAGATCAAGATATCATCAAGTGAGGATTGCCGATAGTGGTGAGCCTAAGGCCACATGTGTCACGAGGTATGGATCGTATGAGTGGTTGGTGATGCCTTTTAGCTTAACCAGTGCTCCTACGACCTTTTGTACCTTGATGAACGAGATCTTTTGTCCTTATCTTAATCGGTTTGTAATGGTCTACTTGGATAGCATTGTTGTCTATAGCAATACCTTGGAGGAACATGTAGAACACTTATGAACCGTATTCAAGATCTTACGAGAGAATAACCTATATGTAAAGAAGGAAAAGTTCTCTTTTGCAAGGGATGAAGTCCACTTTTTAGGACACATCGTTAAAGATGGAACTCTCTGCATGGATCAAGAAAAGGTGGAGGCTATCAAAGAGTGGGAGCCGCCAAACAAGGTATCTGAATTGAGGTCATTCTTTGGGTTGGCTAATTACTATTAGAGGTTTATCAAGGGATACTCTGCCAAGGCTGCATCATTAACTAATCTTCTCAAGAAGAATCTCTCTTGGAATGGTCAAAGAAGTGTCAAAAGGCCTTTAATAAGTTGAAGGCTACTATCACAGAAGAACCAATACTAGCACTGCCCGACTACTCAAAAGTGTTTGAAGTTCACACTGATGCTTCTGACTACGCTATTGGAGAGGTTCTAATGCAAGAAGGACATCCTATTGCCTTTGAGAGTCGCAAGTTTAATGATACCGAGAGGCGATACACTATCCAAGAAAAGAAGATACTGTGGTGGTGCATTGTCTAAGAACTTGGCATCACTACTTGCTTGGTTCACACGTCATCGTCAAAACAGACAATGTGGCTACAAGCTACTTCCAAACTCAGAAGAAGTTAAGCCCCAAACAAGCTAGGTGACAAGATTTCTTAGCTAAGTTTGATTCGAATTTGAATACAAGCCTGGCAAGACTAATGTGGTAGTAGATGCGCTGAGCCACAAGGCTAAGTTGGCAGCCATTTTCATGGTCAAAGGAAATATTTTGCATACCATCAAGGAAGAGTTGCATCATGATCCATTAGTCAAGAAATTGGTAGAATTGGGTAGAGAAGGTAAGATTAAACGGTTTTGGCTAGAAGACAACCTTTTCTACACCAAAAAGAGAAGACTATACGTCCCTAAGTGAAAAAATATAAGGAGAAAGCTAGTGAAAGAATTCCATGACTCCAAATTAGCTGGTCACCAAGGTCAACAAAGGACCTTGGTACTTATTGAATCTTCCTATTATTGGTCTCAAATGAGGGATGAAGTGGAGAGTTATGTGAAGAATTGTCTTATGTGCCAACAAGATAAGATTGAAAACAAGACACTAAGTGGATTGTTAGAACCTCTACCACTACCAGAGCGACCGTAAAAAAGTGTGTCTTTAGATTTTATCTCTTCCTTACCAAAGTCTGAAGGGTTTGGATCTATTGTGGTAGTGGATTGATTTTCGAAGTATGCTATCTTTATACCTACCCCTACTGGACTACACTGTAGAGGAAGCAGCATGACTATTCTTCAAAAATGTAGCGAAATAATGGAGATTGCCTAAGAGTATCATTAGTGATCGAGATCCACGTTTCACAAGACGACTATGGACAGAACTGTTCAAACTCCTTGGGTCGGAGCTTCATTTCTCAACAAGCTTCTATCCATAAACCGATGGGAAGACTGAGAGAGTGAATGCCTTACTCGAGTGTTACTTGAGACATTTTGTAAGTGCTAATCAGAAGGATTGGACAAAACTCCTAGACATTGCTCAGTTCTTATACAATCTGCAAAGAAGCGAGTCCACAGAAAAGAGTATATTCGAGATTGTGACTGGACAACAGCTGCTTACACCACACTCTCTTTCTTCCTTTTACTTAGGGAAGAGCCCTGAAGCATATCATATGATTTAAGTCATGGGAAGAACAAGCAGATGTCACTCGTTCTTATATCGACAAAGCTGCAAAGAGGATGAAGAAATGAGCAGATAAGAAGAGGAGGCATGCAAGCTATCAAGTAGGAGACAAGGTAATGATTAAATATCTTCCATAACAATTCAAATCCTTTCGCAAGTTTCATAAGGGCTTAATTAGCAAATACGAAAGGCCATTTGAGATCATTGGACGTGTTGGGAAGGTTGTTTACAAAGTACAATTCCCTCCCTCTATAAAGATCCACTCAGTCTTCCATGTGAGTATGCTTAAACCATATCATGAAGACTAAGATGAACCGAGTATAGGTGACTCGAGTCATGCTCTACCTGTGGTGATTAAATCCTTTGATAAAGAAATCAAAGAGATCTTAGCTAATTACGTCGTGCGACGAAGAGGAGTACCACCAAGTATCCAATACTTTATCAAATGGAAATGACTCCCGATAACCGAAGCTAGCTGAAAAGCTCGTGAAGATCTGTGGCAATTCTAAGAACACCTAGAGCTCTATCATGAACAGAATGCAACGAGGATGTATGTGCATTAGGTAGGGGAGAATGTCACGGTAAATTTTAGAAGGTTAGATTTAACGGTGTTTATATAGTTTCCTAGAGTGTTTGAGAATGCTCTAGATTATTTCAGAATGTTCTAGAATGTCTTAGAAGGTCCTGGAATACCTTAGAAGGTTCTAGAAGACTCTGAAAGGTAATAGAATAATCTAGAAGAGTGTGGATGTATATAGAAGTATGAATAGTAGTATGAAATAATCTAGAAATATTTAGAAAAATGTGGTAGGACAGATATTTGTAGTGAATGTTCTAGATGATCAATATAGACTGTTGATTAAATTTAATCATAACCATCCATTGAGGAAGTGAATGGTTATAAATAGGGGTGAGAGTTAGAGTTTGGGGGTGTGAGTCATTTGTAACAAACACTTGAGTAATAAAGTGTTCTTTCCACCAAAGCTTCATTTCTCTTGTGTTCTTAGCTTTCTTGGTAAATACTGAGAGTTAGACTGACTTGGTCTTAGCTCAAGAGGTTGAGTAAGTCCGAGTACAGACACAGAAAAATTGGAGTATATCCAAGGTCGTGACAATATGCAACCCACATAGTTCTCACCAAAAAACATTGAAATGTTACAATATAAATAAATTCAATAAGTCGTCGTCGTCGTCGTCGTCGTCGTCGTCGTCATCGTCGTCGTCACAAAAAAGTTTCAAAACCACTTGAAAGTTTGTGTAATATGATTTTTCTTTTAATTTTATGTATCTATATTGAAAAGCTATTAATTAATCAAGTTTAGGACACGATTATACTACTCTAAGATTAAAAATCACAAATTTCTACTTATAATAATAAGAAAAATTTTGTCTTTAAAATTACAAAATAAAAGACTCATATGATGATGTTACATGATTAATTAAGTTATTTTAGTAGCTAAATCCAACTAAGTTAGTTTAACAACTTAAAAATTGATAATCAAAAGTTTTAGTTAAAGAAAAATCAAAGGTGAAGAAGAAGGGAAGACATAAGAAGAAGAAGAAAGACTTGATCGGATCCAATTATAAAAATAACTTTCTCACTTAACATTTCTCAAACTCATATACCTTTTTTATTTATTTAATATCATTAAAATTTTAAAAATATTATATTTCTTATAAAAAATTTTAATTTGGTTTTTGTACTTAAATCATAATTATAATTTTTTTGAAAATTAAAAATAAATAATATAATTAATTTTAGAGTACATATTAAAAATATTTTAGGACCATAACAATTTCTCTAATTGTTATTACTAATGTAGAATAATGTAAGTTTAGTGGGCGAGAGAAAATAATAATACAAAAATAAAAATTGTAGAAAACATCCTATACCATAAATAAAGTGTTTAAATATTTTGGGTGTATCATAAAATAATAGAAAAATTGAAGATGATGTAAAACATAGGATACAAGTAAGCTCGTCAAAGTGGTGTAATGCGTCTGATCTTATTGCTTTGCCATTAAACCGAGTATGTTATATGGAACAGACTCAACAGAGTGTTAGGCGTTAAAGGATGAGTATGAACATAAGTCAAGTGTGGAAGAGATAAGGAAGTTGAGATGGATGACCGGTCACACATGTATAGATAAAATAAGAAATTGACGAATATATAAGAGAGAAAGCTGGAGTAGCATTTATTGTTGAAAAGATGGTAAAATCTCGTCTCAACTGATTTAAACATGTAAGAAAAAGATTGACAAAGCATATGGTTAAAAGGTTGAATGAGATGTAAGGTAGACACGAGACAAATGGTATAGAAAGACCAAAAAATGTCATACATGAGATGATCGAAAGAGATTTTCATGTAAACAGTCTTAGACTTGCTTACTATAGACATAATATATGATAGATCTAAATGGCGTCATGTGAAAGTGTCATGTGATCCACATGATTTACATGATTGATACTACCTTATGTGATAAAGATTTATTGATGTTGTTGTATTACTAATATACCTATAATTTCATGTTTCTATAAATTAAATTAAATATAAATAATAATTACAACTATCACTACAAGGTTTTCATTTATTTGTGGCAGTTCTTTCTCTTATTTGTGGAGGTTTATAACCCCCACCAAATGATTTGTGGGGGTTTTCAAAACTCCCCAAAATTTAAGGTGCCACGAGGTATTTTATTGAGGTTTTTAAAAACCTCCACAATCTATTCAGTGGGGGTTTAAGGTGTGTTTAGTGAGAGTTTTATATTGGACTTTTGTGACAATTTTAAATCACTTTTGTGGCAGTTTAAAACCCCACAAATTGAATTTTTAATTTAAAAAAATTTAACTATTTTGTGAGATTTTCGACTCTCCACGAACCCTGTAATTATTTATTTATTTTTAATTTCAAATCATTCATTAATCTCATCTCATTTACATACTCTCAAATTAAAAATTTATTTTTTAATATTAAAATTTAAAAATTTATAACACAATTCCTCAATATAAGACATAACTCTATATATAAAAAAAAATTCTCAATATCAATAGTTCTTGTCAATGTATCAAACCATACAATGTCAAATGATCACTTCAGCCACAACAGAAATTCAACCATACAATGTATCAAACCAAATACTTCTTGTCTAACACATATAGTACTGAAGTTACTCAGTATAGCACATATAACATCAAAATTAAACTTTCACTTATTTGGTCTCTAAAATAGGCAACTTCTCTTTCAGCACACATTTCCAAACTTTCTCCATTATGAGGAGGTGTGTCATAGCTTTTGAGCCACTCATGGACTTGCTCTTTTCCATATCTGTTAGCTATTTCTTGTTTATTGAGACCATATAATTCCCCATACCTGAAATGATAACGATTGCAAAATACTGATTAGATCTCAACATTGTAAAGCAGGAACTAAAAGCAAAAATATATACCTTGATAGAAGCTAACATGTTTAAAGAATCATAATATATACCTTTCCAATAGGGTATGCAATTGAAAAACAAATTATCATCAACACATGTACAACTGTACAAGTCCCACAAAATTTGAACCAACATAGAGTCCATATCTTGAGCATATAGCTTGAGGGATAACCTAAGCTAAAAGGCATCGAAACAGTTAGTTCTTCAATGTCAAGATCAAAATGTTTGAGTATGACAAAAAACCATGGGTTGAAAAAGTATTTTACCTCTCCAAAAACTAGAACAAAAGTAACTGATAAAATAATAGCAACAACAGGATGAAAAATTTTATCAAGGTAAATAAGAAGTGCCTGCAGATCAAAAGAGAAGAATCCAGCATTAATAGTTAGAAGATCAGCTAAAATCATAAAATGGATTAGATATTCACTTATTCTATAATTGACCCAAATACTCATGATGGATATTTTTATTTTATAATCTTTTTTCACCTTAAGTTCTCACACAACTAACATTGTATTAATGCAAGAGCATCTGAGATAATAGTATAAAAGTTTTAAAAATAGTATATAAAACTTATTTCTTTGTTCAAAAAACTTCCATTTATGTGATCGGCACAAAACATAATTATCGTAAATGAGCCCATTAATGAACAAATTCCCAAGTAAACCAGCATATTAGACTGTCTAAAGTGAGGCTCGAAGTGTAAAATCAATGCCAAAACTAAAGAAATTGTTCCCACGGCATAAAATAGAAATGTTGTTGAAAAAAGAAAACATCAATGACATTAGTTAATGGACTGGATAGTAAAGCAAGAAATCTTAATACCAAAATGTAAACATGAGTAAATAGCAACCTGGTTGAGTGGCCAAATCCCATATTTCTTAGACAGAAGTCAGAGTTTGCTCTTGAGGAGCATGGATGACAATGACAATTGATCCCACAATGCATGACAGACATCCTAAGACCCCCATCATTTGAAGCCACTCATTCAGCAAGAAATGAGCCAAAACAGAACTACAAGCACAGAACTGAATATGTTAGTTTTACCAACAATAGTCACAACTCACAGCATTCAAAACAATTAACTACTTAGCATTTTAGCCAGACTAGAGATCTATGTACCTGACAATAATACTGATAGCACCAAGTGGCGTAACGAGTATTGCCGGAGCATAAATATAAGCCATAAAGTTTGCTACTTTCCCAACAATCACTGCACCAAAGTTGTTTCAGGGTCCAGATGTAATCAAACAGTCTCATTTTCAAATACACAACCAAGTAGGGAAAAAAGAGAAAATAGGAAGGTTCCTCCTAAACTTACTTGAAACCAGCCAGCCCACCAAAGTGGCTCTAGTAAATAAGTATAACCACCAACACCTGCAAATTTCAATAATAACAAATTCAAATTATAATTTATGTGAAAAATGCAATGAAGAAATTATTGAAGCACAGAACAGAACAAAGAGAAAAAGGTAATTAAAGTTTGCATGAACGTAATTTTAACTGCAGAATTGATACAAAGTATACCCCGATTTTAGAATCCAACCAAACTATAATCAGAAATAAGAAAGCGACATTATTAACTTCTTCACCAGTTCATTAACTATGACTGTCTGAAATGCTATCCACTTCAGTAAAAGGGTAGCCTCCTAGAGCAAGCAATAAAGTTTAAAGTTTAAGATTGTTTTCGTATTATCAAACACCTTATGTGCATATGAGGACCACTATATTTTAAACATACTCTGTACTTGCTTTTCACTTCAGAAAGTGAATAGTTGAAGTCATCCATGTCCTCAAAGTTAGAAATACAAAACTACATTTGTTAAAATAAACATATGAACATATTTCAAATTTAATAAAGAGAAGTATAAAATAAACATGCCAATACTGAAGGGCTTGCACAAAAGATCAGTAACAACTCTATCTCCTGCTACATAGGTCTGTATAACAATTGACAGAATTTAATTTCTTCAGCAATTACACATGTACACAAAAACTGTTAAAACAACAAAACAATAAAAATTATAAAATTAAAAAAAATTCCATGTTTTCAGCAAGATGTGGGGCCTTTTTTTCAATTAGCAATGCAATAACAGCAGGATCTGCTTCAGTCTGGTGATTTGATATCAAGATGATATTGTGTTCCTGCAGTAATATTTCAGTCTTAAAATTTTTTCCCACATCTATTAAAATGTTAACAAAGGGAGAATATACAGCAAGCAAATAATCAAATAGATAACTCAAAGGCATAAATTAAGGATATTAAAAATTGTAACCTTCTTAAGTCTTTCTTCAATTTCAATGAAAAAGGACATGTTGCTAACATAAGAATTTCTGCAACAAAGATCCACCCGAATAGGGTAAAGCGGAGGCACAGTAAGATGGAATTCATATTGTATTTAAAATTGATTATCAAAAAGTCTAAACACTTTATATTACAAAAGGGATAACCATTCTGAATACATCAATAATTGCTTTGAATACAGGGTGAAAAAATCAAACAAATTATATCAATAACTTAGGTAATAGATAACCATTCTGTTCAAATAAAAATTGAATAGCTCATACAATCAACTATTTATATTACAAAAAGGATGAAAAACATAAATTGCATGATAGAGAATTTCAAGACGGATACCTAAAATTGTAAATCCAGGATCTATCCTTGCTCTGGTTAAAAGTGTTTTCACAACTTCATCTTTATTCATATATAATTGTAGGCACCTTTCTGTTAAATTATGCATCTGTAAACAAATTTTGTTTTAAGATTTTATTTTATTTTTTTAAATCAGCTTCCTGACAAGCTAGTAGGATTTGCCTACAAGCTCAATGTCTTGGCGTGAAACTTTCTTGCTATCATTAATTGTAACAGATGCTGATCCTGAATCTATAATAAGAGCATCAGTTGTGTGATTGTTCAATTATTGTTCACTTTGGAAGTCGTGAGAAGCTTGAGTTGAGGATTGCAATTCTTGCATTTTCTGCAATTCAATTCACGAAATCCACAGACGAGGTGCAGAAATAGCAATCTGAAATCATTGAAATCATAGAAGCAAGTGAGAAAGTATTCATATGAAGCTGAACTAGGCACAAATTGGACTTAATAGAGATCTCAAATTCAATTCTCCTCTCTCACAAATATGGAGATTGTCTGAATACATTCTGAACGGAAGTGGGTGAGAAAATTTAAGTCCCGAACTAAACAAGAACAAATTAGGAAGAAATTCTCACCGAATGACTTGGAACGACATGAGAATCAGTTCCACGAGATCTGATAGCTTCAAACGCAGCTTCAATCGAAGCTTCCAGAGACTCCCGCTCGCTCGCCTTTCAGATTTCCTCAGCAAGTGCCACTGCATCCGCGCCGAAATCGCGCTTTGAATGCTTCAAGCCACCGGAGCAAAAGCAGAACCAACGGAAGAAGTCGTCGTGGAAGACGAGGAAGAAGCAGAAGATCTAAGCATTACCTCAATGATCTGAATGGTCCTCTCCCTCGAAGATCTGAATGGAATCATTACCCGATGGCGATGACATTGAGATTCTAGGGTTTAAGAGAGATCTCACTCTCCTTCATCCTCTCTCTCGAAGCCCTATTTTGATTTTTTTTTTTTTTTTTTTTTGTTATGGGCTGAGTGAATATTTGTTTTGGGTTGGATTTTTTTTATAATTGATTGAATTGAGAGTAGTGGGAGTTTTTGTTAATTATTTAGGGAGGTTTTATAATTTGTCACAAATAAAATATATTACGGAAGTTTTTAGTAACTCCCATTAAAAAACTACCACAAACAAATAAAAATCTTGTAGTGTATAAAATTAGTCAAAAATCAAAATATTCTTATTCGAATCTTAAAAGCTTATAAGTTATATATTAAAGACATTTTTTAAAAAAAATACATACCTAACTTTTATATTTCTATTATTCATATTATTTTTTATAAATTATACATTATAAAATATTATATTTTTAAAAAATTATACATCATACCTCAATATAACATTGACATTGTATTAGAAACTCAGATTAGAGATAAGTATAGTTGAAGGATAGGAGCCGGCCGTATAACGAACACCTAATTGAAAGCTAATTATTGATAATTGGTCATAGGCGGCAGTGAGTTTGACGAGTGAGAAACAAATTTAGTTAGCAATGCATGTCACCATGCATCAGTTATTGGTGTATTGAGCAACTACTTCATGTATATATATGACGTACGCTTCCATTTGTTACCCGTAAAATTAAGGAATTGAGTTTCTGCCGCACATAGGCATCCATAATATTGAAGCATAGCCAGCCACCACAAAATACCAACTCCGAACCAAAGCCGTGTGAGTTGTTATATATTTATATACTAGCAGGGAAAACATGATTGTAGAACCATTAGTTGGTTAAGTTTTTTTCCTTTTTGATTTTGTTTATATTAATTATAAATTAGTTATAATAATATAAAACTGTATGTTCATCATATTATTTAACATTCTTTACTTAACTATCATGTTGATTAGATGCCGTGTGTATTTGCTTCGTTACCCCTTTTGAGTTTTAAGCCACTCATCAATTGACATGCAATGCATGATGAAATGTACATATAATACATACAGCTTTCTTGCATAATATATGAATGAAGTCAATAATTTGAGGCAAAGAAGAAGATAGAAGTCAACAGTCCCTTTAATTTTGAGGACTCATATTAAGGTGTAGTCAACTAAGTTATTGTGAAAGAAATTATATTCAATAAATATACTCCAAAGTCCAAATGCGTTGAATACAACCAAATATGAGTAGATATTTTCTTCTGGTAGTGAAAATATAGAAGGAAAGTAATAATTTGAGAATATTTTGTGATCATATATTTTGATGAAATATTTATGAATATAAAATAAGTTGAAAATAGACAAATTGTTTTATCTAGTTGCATTATTTACATGTAATTTCTCTCAATTTAATGGATGTACATATATAATTTCCAGTTGTTTACAACCATAAATTGATACATTTTTGCATCCTCTCTCTCTTCTTCAATAGAGGATGGAATGGAGTAGTGATCTTGTAAGCAACGGTCGCGTGGATGTGCAGGGTAGGATCGCCAACAAGCGAACAACGGGAGGATGGAAGGCGTCACCCTTTATCATAGGTACGGATCGGATATATGAGAAACTAGATTCAAAATTATGTTTACCTAAAATTATATATGAAATGGGAGTTTGTTTGTTCGTTTGATTTGGCAGTGAACGAGGTGGTGGAGAGGTTGGCGTTTTTCGCAGTAGGAGTGAATATGGTGAATTACTTGATTTCAGTAATGCATCAGTCGCTTCCAGACGCAGCTTCGCATTCCTCCCAGTGGGCTGGCGCTGCTTATGTCTTTACGCTTCTCGGAGCCTTCCTTGCTGACGCTTATTTCGGTCGCTTTCGGACTATCCTCATCTTCTCCTCCATCTATGCCCTCGTAAGTTTTCTTTTTTCCTTCCTTTTCTTTTTATGTTAAGTCTTTAGACTGTCAGACATGTATTTTAGACTAAAATATAAATAAATAAATTTCTAAAGATTTATATTTTGAATGGCTTAATTTAAAAAAAAATATCAATTAAATTATTTATGATAGTAAACGTGAATAAGTTAGTTTAAATTAAAATTTTTTAGTTTAATTATAAAGATTAATTTAAAAATAATGTGTCTATATTTATTATTTTAAAGAATTTTATTATTTTTTTTAGAATTTATCTGTTTGAAATATAAAATTTTTAAAATCTATTTATTATTTTACTCCTTTTTATTTTTTTTCTCTAATATTGTAAAGTATAATCTTTTATTGTATATTGTTTAAACGAAATAAAAAAAAAAAAAAACTTCATGAAAAAGTTATACTTGACAATATTAATTAAAACAAATTAAAAAAATTCATTCCCGATAAGTGATTTTTTTTAATTTGCTTCACCTTGTTCTACCGAAAAATTAAATTTTAATATTTTTGCATTCACTTATATTCACGGAAAATTATTATATGTATAAATTTGGTTTTTTATGTGATCGATAAAAAACTAAAAGTATAAAATTTTTTATATTATAAAAAATTACAAAAAATTATAAAACATTATGCAAATATCATTTCTTATATTTATCACTTAATTATTTTAGTATCAAATTTAGTATTTACAAAATACAAACATTTCTTTTTTCAGATATATTCATTAGATAAATAACTTATTAAATGAAATAATTTTTGACATTTAATTTAGATATATTAAACTTATACAAATAGTAATTTATAGAGAAAATTTCACTCCAAAACTTTTCTGCGAGATGTTAAAATGATACTCTCCTCTTCTCTATTTTATAAATGTACATTCACCTCCCTTCTAACTTTTAAAAAACCTTCTTTTTAATCCATTTTAAATTTTTTGTGTTAACTAATATTAATTTTATTTATTTTTTAAGAAAAAATAAATTATTTTTTGAAAAAATACTCATTAACAAAAATTTTATTTTTTATCATTAAATTTTGCTTACCAATATATCCTTTAATAAATTATTTTTTTATTGATTAAATTATATTTTTATCAAAATACTTTTTAAAAAATTAATAATTAAATTATTTTTTCTAAGATACCTACCTTTTAATAATTTTTTAATTATTAAATTGTGATTTTATCAAAATTTTTGTTAACAATTATTTTTATATTTTACTATTAATTTTTTTATATCAATATATATTATTTTAATATTAAATAAAAAAATTTTACCACTGTTAATATGTATAACAATTAATATATATATTGATTTTAAAAAATAATCTTATTAAAATTTTTTATTTAATGTTAAAATAATATATATAGATATCGAAAAATTAATAGTAAAATATAAAAAAATTGTTAACTAAAATTTTGGTAAAATTATAATTTAATAATTAAAAAATTATTGAAGAGTATTTTAGAAAAAAAATATAATTATTAAATTTTTTTAAAAATATAATTTAATTAATAAAAAAAATAATTTATTAAAAAATATTTTAGTAAGAAAAATTTAATGATAAAATATAAAATTTTTGTTAATGTGTATTTTTAAAAAAAAAATCTGGTTCTTTTGGGGTTATAGTTGATAGTTGCTTAGAAATCCCATCGCTATTCCAGAACCGTACATGAGATTTTTACCTCATACGTGGCCACATTAGATACATCATTATCCCGCTGTATGATCAAGTCGTATGGGGGTGGGGTGCTTGTGGTAAGCTGCCTTGGATATGAGTATGAGGAATTCCTACAAAAAGGCAAAGTCAGTTGGGCCTCCCGGGTGTTTTTCCTTCCTTATTTGTTTAGGAGGTTCCTTATTACCGTTTTTCTCTAATTTATATATTTATATATATATATATATATCGCAAGCTACGCATATATAGTGTAGCTGGTTTTGTTGATTCTGCGAATTGCATGCACATGATGCAGGGGATGGTTATGCTGACACTCTTAGCTTCACTAAGCAATCTGCACCCACAGCAACACAAAGAAGCAACCAAAGACCAAAATGCATTCCTGTACGGTGCATTGGCCCTCATTGCACTGGGCACAGGTGGAATCAAGCCATGTGTCTCTTCCTTCGGCGCCGACCAATTCGACGAGGGAGACGACAAAGAAGTTGTACACAAGTCTGCATTCTTCAACTGGTTCTTCTTCGCCATCAACACTGGCGCTCTCTTTGGAATCACTGTACCAGTTTATGTGCAGGAGCAGGTAGGGTGGTCTTGGGGCTTTGGAATACCCACCATCTTCATGTTTTGCTCCATTCTTATCCTACTTCTTGGTGTCCGTTACTACCGTTTTCAAAAACCTATGGGAAGCCCCTTCACTAGGTTTCTACAAGTCATGGTAGCCTCCTTCAGGAACCATCTTAAAGGAGTCAAACTAGGTATTGATACTCCTCTTTATGAGGTACAAACCCCAAACTCTGACATCGTTGGTGCTAGTAAGCTTCCTCACACTCAACAATACAGGTGAGCTTATCTATTTTCAACTCCAGACTCCAGAATACTTAAGTTCATAATATTTCATTCTCCAAATAAAATTGTCTTTATATGTCTTTATATTTAATAATTTTTAATTATCAATTTTAACTCATGTGTAAAGATAACTCCATATGAATTTATGATATATCTACTTTCATTAATTTTAGTTGCTTCAATAACACTATCTCATTTGAAAATGAATGGAATTCTGTTTCTTTTTAGGTTTCTTGACAAAGCCTCAGTGATAGTGGACCCAGAAGGGACAAACAGAAGAAACAGATGGGAGATATGCACAGTGACACAGGTGGAAGAGTTCAAATCATTCATCAGAGTCCTTCCAGTGTGGGCATCCACCATTGCTCTAGCTCTGACTTATTCTCAACAGTCAACCTTCTTCATAAGCCAAGCAAACATAAGCAACCGAAACCTGAGCAGCAAATTCATTATCCCTGCAGGTTCTGTGCCGGTATTCGCCGCCATCAACGCAGTGATAGTGGTCCCAATCTACGAGAAGCTGGTAGTCCCATTCCTCAGGAAGCGCACAGGGCATCCACGTGGCCTCACATCGCTGCAACGAATGGGCGTGGGACTCTTCATATCGATCTTTGCCATGGCTTCAGCTGCATTGGTGGAAAAGAAAAGACGCGAGCACTACCCCGAAAGGAATAGCATTAGCGTGTTCTGGTTGTTCCCTCAGTACTTCATGATTGGGTGTGCAGAGGTATTCACTTACGTAGGGCAGTTGGAGTTCTTCTACGACGAAGCGACGGATGGGACGAGAAGCATTAGCAGTGCAATGTTTCTGTGCGAGTTTGGGATCGGAAGCTGGTTGAACAGTGTGTTGGTGCAGATCATTGAAGGTGCCACTGGTGGAGAAAACAGAGGGTGGTTGAGGAACGATCTTAATGCGAGTAGATTGGATTACTTTTATTGGATCGTAACTGCTTTCAATGCTCTCAACTTCATCGTCTACGTATTCGTCGCCTATTCTTACAAAGGGAAAGGGAAACCACGTACCTAGCTAGTGACATGTCACATTCTTTGACTTTGACTTTGACTTTGAAATTCTTTACTACTATTATTTGTTGAAATCACAATAACTACGTGAATGTTCAAAGCCTTCATTCTTCTGACAAATTCTACAATTTTGTCCCTACTGATTTCAAGCCAATTGGCTTCAAACAGGAATTACAGTATTATTATGAATTTTTTACTAGCTAGCTCATTCACAGTTGATTGCAACTAATAGAGGAAGTAAGAGCAATATAAATAAAGATCAAGATCAAGCTAAAGCCTAGTGATTGTCTTAGGAAAATCAGTTACTAGCTGTTTTCGTTATATAACAGAATTATGTAAGCTTGCTATATATAGTACCTTGCAGTTGCTTCTGTAATCAATCTATACAATACAATACATTTCATTCTCCTTTACTCTTTAGTTTCCATATCCTCTCTCAATTCCTATTACCAACAAATGTCACTAAATAGTTCTAATGTTCAAATTATGTTGTATCCAAATTATACCCTACAAATATATCTGCTATAGAATTCTAAATATAGTCTACTTTTCTTTGCAGAATAACATGCTGTGAAGGTTAGACCAATAATCTTTGGAGGAAAGGGGAGGGGTAAACTGGTAAATCACTTATCTAAATATGATAGAATTGTGAATTGTCAATTTCTTGGGTCGTTGCAGAGAGTAGTCAGTTTAAGCCTAAGGCTTTAAGCTTTAGCATTTTACCTATGAATGATTGCAACAGTTCCACAAGCGTTATCGTACTTTTAGCTTTTAGTCCCATTTAATTTTATCTTCCAACAGAAATATCTTTCGGCTCATAATGTCAAACTTCTCCCTTCTATACTATGCCACACCATGCACTTTCTTTAAAAAGTGCTCTAAGACTAAGAGTAGTATGAAATACGACAAAGAATTTAATTTATGCTCTATCAAGGAATTTAAATTATATTAACAGTACTGCTAGGGGTCAGTATATTTGATAATTTATAGTTATTAATTAATTATTATTAATATTTTTAGTAGTATAAAATTATATTTAATAATATAAAATTACATATTTTTTTTAATAATTAAATATTAGATAAATTTTAATAAAAATACTGACCCTAAAACTTTTTTTTATATTAATGTATTTGCAAAAACTAATTATATATATTGCACTCATTTTGTTTTCATAATAAATTAAACCAATACATACTCTTCAATCTTTTTTATATAATATAAAATTTCTATGGAAGATAAAAAAGTTTCAGTCAATATTATACATATACATTGCTGCCTGAACGAGTTTTGGCTCAAATGTTGTATTTGAATTAACATTAATAAATTTTTATTTTTTTAAATTAAAAATGTTTACCCCTAACTAACAATTTTTTTTAAAAGAAATGCATCATCTTGCTGGGGACAACGCAGCTATGTAGTGGCAGTTTGACAGGGATAGTAGCAGTGCAAAGGATAAAACGGGATGTCGTCTATAAAGAGGAAACTAAAGAAGCTCGCGAGGAGAAAAAGTGCAAACTAAAGTAAGAAAAAGTAACTACCAATATTGAATAATGTCAGTAAAGTAAACTTTTAAGAAATGGGAGGATTAACTCGATCAATATGATATATGATCACGGATCCCATCTATCATTCCTTTCTCTTTATCGACGCATGTGATCAATATAGGGATCTGTCACGTTAGGTAAATAAACCATTCTACTATTTACCACGAATTTTGTCAACTAGCTTATATCTTGCACAAGAATTAGTTTACGTAGCTGTGTTTTCAGGTTTAGATTGGTAGAATAATGTTAGTAGCAGTGTAGCACAGTACAGTTTATTTATGCGGTTTCTATACGGTATATATAATACATGTGTATGCCATAAAGCTAAGTGTACATATGGCATTTAAAAAAAGTGCTGTGTAAACAGAATTTCCGTTTATTTATATAATAAGATTTTACTTGGAAAATGCAGTAGAGGATAAATTAAACGTGAATTAAATTGGTAGAAAATGAGTAAAACACACACATATATGTGCGGTCGGCCATTGGTAGTGCACATGATGATACATATGCATCTCCAATAATTAATTCTGCTGGCTTCTTTTCTGGCCTGTCAATTTCATTTTATAAAACCCACTAGGCACGAGTGCCTTTATTTGTTATTACTTATTTGGGTCTGTCACGCTTTCGCGGATTATACGAGCATGCACCACCAATCTAAGCAATGATGTTAAATTAGAGATAGATCATATCGTTTCATTAGATTAAATCCGACCACAATGATTATACCGTTTGAGTAGTAGTGTGATAGTGATGACAGTTACGTTATGGCTTAGCAAAAATCTTGATGCTTAGCCAGCTTTAATAATTTTTAAACAATATACAATAAGTGAGTACTGTATTAAAAAGAGGTGGTGCTCGTCTGTTAAATTATTTATATATGTGGGTCTCTGTTACGTTACCTTCCCCTTCTATCTCATAATGATGTCTAGCATATATATACTAGCATTATACATCCCAGACTGCAAAAAATAGATATGTTACAAAAAAAAAATAATAATAATTTTTTACTATCTTAATTTTTTAAATTTTAAAATAAAAAATAAAGGAAATTGACTTAGTTAACTTATGGTTTAGTTGATTCTCTGTACTTTTTTTAATAAAAAAAAACATTAATTAAGTTGAATAATTAACAAAAGAGAAAACAATGCAATCAAGAAGAAAAACCCATCATTCATCATCATACACACACAAGCAGCGTGACATTACAATAAAGTAGTAGTAATGTATATAACCGGTATGGTTGCTTCGTTTTCGTTTTCTTGTCCCGGAAAAGCAAACGCTATAATAATAATAACTTAGCTTGAAGTTAGGGTTTTTGAAGTTGATCAAACATTTTCCGTTGAGGAAGGAAGAAGAGGCTGAGTAAGAGATGGTTTGGCATGGCTTGCGGGCCTGATGCTACTGTGCTCTGGACCAGAAGCAATGACATGTTGCGATTGAGATGCAAATTTCTTCTCTTCGGATTTACCCCACAGGACTAGGTACAGACCCACTACGATCAAAACTGCTCCAATGATCCTATACATCCACAACAACCATGCATAACTCTTTTAATATCAATCACATGCATAACAATGATTCCTTTCACTTGTAAATAAACTAATTAAGTATGTTCCTCCTCTACTTTTTGAAGAAATTACAAGAGAACGAATAAAAATATAGAATTATTTATTAAATTAAAGTCAGTGACCTAGACTTTTTCAAAAAAGAAAATTGTATGAACTTTTTAATAAGCCTCTAGAACGTGGAATCATTATTGAAAGAAGCCTTTGATTCGAGTGTGTATGTTTTTGTTTGGTATAGTTGATTTCTTTTTGTAAAAGAAAGTTAAGGAGGGCTAGGAGCCTTCACCTTTAGGATGCTTTTGTACCCGCTAGGTCCTGTTTTAGGGTTTAATTTTAGGTAGATACTTTTATGGATATATTTTACAAAAATTATTTTCGTACACCAACTACGGCCACCAATATATTTATATATAAATACATGTGTGATTTTAATTTATTTTTAATATATATTTATATTTTAATATTTATTTTATATTAAATATTAATTTTAGTATATAAATAGTATATAATCATATATTTTAACATAAAAATAATATTATAAACTAATTAATTAGATATATTTAACTAAACTATATAACAGTTTAAAATATAATTTTTAAACAAAAATATATATATTTTTATGAAAATAATTAATCATTTCGATTTTAATATTTTAAATTTATATGAAAAATAATATTTTAATATAAAATAAATAAAAATATTATTTATATACTAAAATTCGCCACTAAAATCACTTAACAAGATATATAAATATTATAATTTAATTTATTTTTAATATATTGATTACTAATTTTAGCTAATTTTAGTATATAGGTAATATAATTGTAAAATAAGTGAAAGGTATGAGCCATGCATGGTAAGGTGGGAAACAAAAAGTAAATAAAATGATAGTGTGGTGTGTGGCTATAGTGTGAGAAAGGAGAAATTAAGGAGGAAGAGAACTAACCCGCCTAAGTAGAACTGTTCACCCAAAGCAAGGGAAGCCATGACAGCGACGACAAGAGTCTGGACTGGCTGATACACCGCCACGAACACAGGGCCACCTCTGTCAATGCACCATATCTGCACCGCAAAGGCTATGCCGGAAGCAACCACTCCCGCGTATACAATAGTGAAGACTTCAGCACCTGATTGGAAAATCCAAGCATTCACATCTCTTTCAACCACCAGAGCAATGGCAAGGAATTGCAACAGTCCAAAGAAGCACGTGTAGGAAGTCACGGAGAGCCGAGCCGGGTACTTCTTCAGAACCGGAGCCTGCAGGACGAGCCAACCGGACCAAGACAAGCAATGGCCAATGAGGTAGACACATCCCAGGGTCCAGTTCTTTCCCTCTTCTGCTGCCGCCCCTAAGCTCATGGCTGCGGTCTGCAGCGGTGGTTCTGGGCTGTAGATGGTTGGACCCTTGTAGAGTGTTATGACGGACGCCCCCGCCACACAGAATACTGTTCCGGCTACCTTTGCCACGCCATCTTTTCTGTCGAGCCGCACTTTCTCTATCCTGAGTATGGCTGCCATGAGAAATGTAATGGCTGGGACAGAGTTCTGTATTGCAGATGCAAATGTTGGAGATGTGTTGTCCAATCCCAGCAAGTAAAACCCTTGGTTCGCTGTAATCCTGCATGTATGTGCATATAAATGAATAACGATCGAGATCAATGTATGTAATCATAAAACTAAAAAACTATACACTACTATACGTACCCAACAAGTGCCAGAAGAAAGAACTGCAGCAAGAAGTTTAAAGTAATGGCAGGCCTCTCCTTCCTATGCACAAATTAAAAAGATTAAAGACCAAGATCAAAGATAAGTGTTCCTTTTAACTTTATAAGTTTATTTTAGATACATCAAACTTTATTTCGAGTACTAACTTCTCCAAGAAGTATGCAAAGGGAAGGAGGAGGAGAAAAGCAATGATGTTGCGGTAGACTGGGAAGACAAGTTTGCTAACGCCCATGTTAAGGGCAGCTCTTGAGACAACATGAAAGCCAGCATAGCCAAACTGGAGTGCCAGCATGGCACCATGTAGTTGAAGCTTCTCTGGGATGGAGCACCACATCCTCCTTGACGATGAGGATCCTGAATCAGCCATTGGATCTGATCGAGAAACAAACTAGCTAAGCTAGAAATAATTCAACAAGAGATAATGACAATAATAGTAGTCTAGCTAGCTATAGAAAGCTAGTGTATGTGAGAAGTGGTGAAGAGGGGATGCAAAGAGCGAGGGTATAAATATAGCCTTATAGGGGCTTTGACCCCACAACTACCCTTCAAAATGTTTTTGCTTGTCTCCCACCATCTTTGCTGACTAGACACCTCCAACCGCAATTTTTACCAATAAAAAAAAGGGGCTTTTAACCAAATACATTCTTCCAATTTACATACAAATGTTTTTATATAAAAATTATAATTAAAAGTTGATAAATAACTTAATAAAAATATTTCTTACACGTTAAAAAATATACTTATCAAATTAGTTATAATAAAAATAAAAAATTTATAAAATATCAAATATGAATTTATACAATAATTCAATAATGATTTTTTTATATATACATAGTCTGATTATTAGTTTAATTAAATTATTTAATATAATATATATTTATATTTTAATAAAAATATTATATTTATATTAAAATTAACTATTAAAATAGTTATTATATATTTGTATATAAATATATATAATTTAATTTATTTTTAATATATATTTATATTTTAATATATGTTTTATATTAATGTTTAATTTTAATAGATAATCTCAATATATCACTAACATGATTAATATTTTAATTATAATTTTTATATAAAGATATTTCGTATAATGACTTATTATATAGAATGAAAACATTTGTGAGTTGTGACAAGAAAGTGGTGGACTATTACTCTATAGAGAGACCACTTTAACGTACAAGTTTTATTAATTAAGTCTTGCGCTCTTTTATACTAATAATTGTTTATTTTACAGTGTGATTTTCTCTTCATACTCCTAATTACATGTAGTGAGTGTCTAAGGCAAAAACAATGTTTTCAACAACTTACCAAAAAAGTTGTTCACCAAATTTTTGTGTTATTAAAATGGCAGAATGGATCATTGAAGAGCTGAATTTAACCTCGCTCTAAGGAATATTGGCATACGCAGAGGTGATGAGAGGTTTGGTTCGGGTGGCTATGAGACCGTGGCATTCATGATGAGATTCAGACCTTGGGGCTTGAGCAATTGGCGAGCCGCCATTGATAGATAGCACGCACGAGTGGGGTGGTGGATACCCATGCGCTCTCATCTTCATCAAACCCTATACCCCCACTAAACCCTTCTTTCTTCTTTTCCTATTCATGTAGTGAGTTGTTACACACAAAACTATAGTACTACTATACTATATTATATTAGGGATAAATTTGAAATATATAAATCAAAATAAGTTATTAACTAACCAATATTTTTGGTGACGGAAATAAATTAAACAAAGAAAAACAAAATAAACAAAACAAGGAACTGCCTAAATAGAGGGACAGTCCCGTTTAAGACTACTCTTAAACTCCTCCCAAGGTGAAAGAAGCTCCACATGCGAAAGTTGTAACTTCATCGCCATCTTTGCCATAGTATCTGCCACCGTGTTTGCATCTCTCATAATCAAACGAAAGTCAACCCGCCAATTCCAATGCATGATATCTCTTATTTTGAGCACCAGTGGATCAATAAACCCAAAACCATCTTGAGTAACAAGATTAAATGCTTCCACACAATCCGTCTCACAAATAACATCTCGTTGACCCACATCCCAAGCTAAGAGATATCCTCTCCAAATAGCAAACAATTCTCCTTGAAGAATACTATTACTCTCAATCATTCCCAAACACCCCCTTTGCCAGCTCCCATTACAATCTCTAATAACACAAGCAAAACCAACACTATCACCCGAACCAAAATAACTAGCATCACAATTAATCTTAAAAGTACCAATGGATGGGGATTCCAAAAACCATTTAGAGTAGAGGGAAGGGACATACATTGTAATTCAAAGATATTCCTAAGCTCCTTTTCTAAAGTTAATGCCAGACAAATCACTTTTTCCAGAGGCCAAGTTTCATGGGGATTAAAGATGTCATTATTCCTTACTCGCCATATCCACCAAAGTCCCGAAAAGAACTTGAACGGATGCTCTCTGCTATGATACAAGAACCAGTTCTTCAAATCCAAAGGATGACAAGAAATATCCAACCTATGCCAGACAAGCTGAGCTTTGGGACAATCCCGAATACAATGTAAAACCGATTCCTGGCTAGAAAGACATCTTGGACACTTATCCGATGACGACATCCCTCTTCTAAAGCGAAAACTTGCAGTAGGAAGAGCCTCCTTAAGAAACAACCAAGCCAAAAATTTATGCTTTTCCGGAACAAGCTGGCGCCAAAGCCAAAGCCAATTCTCCCGCTCCTCCCAACCAAACAGCTGCTTACACAACCACAAGTAACCATTGCGAGAGTTATAGACTTTGGCAGCAGACCCACTCCAATACCAACCCACTTCCGGACCTGCTTGTTCATCTGGATTGTAAGAAAGAATATTATCTTTCAGATTTTGAAATAAAGGAGAATAAAGAGTATCCAAATGCCACCTACCAACCGACCAAATATCCTGTATCTGGAGATTCGAATCAGAAATGTGAACATAATCGATCTCATTAGATAACCGTCCTTCTTTCCTCCAGCTAGAAAACCAAAAATTCTGGTTCATATCTCCAATACACCAAGCAAACCCATCCTTCAACATTTCCCAAGCCTTGCAAAGACACCTCCAAATGGGAGAGTCCTTGTTCTTAGGATAACTAAAACAGTCATATAGAGATGATCGGTATTTGGCATCCAACAATTGGACCCATAGCTTGTTTGGCTGCTGGAAGAAAGTCCAAACTAGCTTCCCAAGAAGAGCAATATTTACACAATAAGGATCTCTAATCCCTAAACCTCCATATTTTTTTGGAGTAACCAGTACCTTCCAACTAACAAGATTCAATCCTCTTCCATCAACTTGTCATTTCCAAAGAAAATTCCTCATCATAGACTCCAATTTACTAATGATTCCTTTGGGAAAAATAGAGACCTGCATCTGGTACGTGGAAATAGCAGCGACAACAGAATTAACCAAGCAAAGTCTACCAGCCCGATTGAGTAAACTTCCTTTCCAGCTTGCTAGCCTACTCCGAATCTTATCCAGGACACCATTAAAAGCTGAACGAGTCACCCTAGAATGGCTAAGGGTAACTCCAAGATACTTGCCCAAGTCCTGGACAAATCTGATAGAGGATACCCCAGTGAAAACCTCTTTCCTTGTTGCAGAGACATTCTTGGAGCAAAGCGCTTTAGACTTCTCCACATTAATCTTCATCCCAGATGCTTTGCAAAAAGTCTCTAAAACCAACATCACATTTTGCACTTGTCTCTTTGTAGCTTTACAGAATAGAAGCAAGTCATCCGCAAATATTAAGTGGGATATTCTTGGTCCTCCTCTAGAAATAGCAACCGGTTCCCACAAGCCCAAATCAACCTGATGACTAATAAAGCATGTCAATCGCTCCATACACAACACAAAAAGATAGGGTGACATAGGGTCTCCTTGTCTAAGACCTCGGCTAGGAGTAAAGCCATTCAGACGACTCCCATTCCAAAGAATAGATAAGGAAGAAGCAGTGACACAATTCATAATCAAATTAAGTGTAGGAATAGGAAAACCAAAGCTTTTAAGGGTATGAGCTAAAAACCTCCAGTTAACTCTGTCATAAGCTTTCTCCAGATCAATCTTAAATGCCAGTGTGCCTTTCTTTGATTTAGTCTTCTTCATAAAGTGAAGGACTTCTTGGGCAATAATGATGTTGTCAGGAGTTCCTCGTCCCGGAATAAATCCTCCTTGAATCGGGCCAACAATCTCCGCAAGATGAGGACGAAGCCTATTAACAAGGACCTTCGTGATGATCTTGTAAACTACATTGCAGAGACTAATCGGCTTGAAATCTTTCATAGATACCGGTGATTCAACCTTTGGAATGAGAACTAGTAAAGTCTCCAACATTCTCGGATCAAGAGGAACACCGGAAAATGCCTGCTTAACCATCTTCCAAACATCAAGACCAATGATCTCCCAATATTCTTTGAAGAAGAAAGCTTGAAACCCATCAGGACCCGGAGCTTTAAAAGAGTTCATGTGAAAAACCGCTGCTTTGACTTCCTCCATAGTAACTAGTGCCGTAAGGTTATTGCAGGCTTCCTCATTTAGAGAAGGAAGAGGCACATCACCAAGGCAACCCAAATCAACATCATCCAAATGACAGAATAAGCTTTTATAGAAAGACTCTGCTTCTTGACTCAGAACCTCTGGATCAGTTTCCCACACTCCATCCTTGAGAAAAAGGCCATGAATCTTATTATGCTTCCTTCGTGCAAGAGTTTGAATATGAAAGAATCTTGTATTCCTATCCCCGAACCTTACCCACTGCTCTCTGGACTTTTGGAACCATAGGAGCTCTTCTTGCACTAGAGTATTATTATAATCATCAAGCAACTGTCGCTCTTTCTGACGTAAATAAATATTATCCACCACTTCCAAACGCTTTTGTAGATAATTAATCTGCTGCTCTAATTCACATTTTTAACAAAAATGTTACCAAATACCTTCGAGTTAAACTCTAGTGAATTCTTCTGTACTTCCGAAAGCTTGCCATGAATTCCTCTATTACCAGACCACCATGACTGGTTCACAATATCCATATATCCAGGATGAGTAGCCCAAGCAGTAACAAATCGGAAAGGTCGATTCCCTTTAGGCTGAGGACGACCTTTACAACGCACCAGAATAGGGCAATGATCAGATTGAAGCCTATTTAAAATTTCTGCATAAGCCTCTGGAAAGATAGATAACCAACTATTATTTATACAGACTCGATCAAGCTTTTTTGCCACGTCAACATAATTTTTCACCCTCCTGTACCAAGAAAACTGCCTCCCAATAGTCTTCAGATCAAACAAACCACTATCCCCTAATGAAGTAGCAAACATGTCTGCTCTTTGATGAGAAAACTGACAGCCCTTAGATTTATGAGAAAATTTGACTTCATTAAAATCACCAAGAACAATCCAAGGTCCTTGAAAAATCATGGATTGTGCAACAAGATAATCCCAAAGTAGAACCCTTTTATTAAATTGAGGACTGCCATAAATACCACTACACCTCCAAATTAAATTATCAAAATGAACCTCAACAGTAACACCCTAATCAAAAGTATCAATGAACTTACAACAAACACCCTTCATAGAGGATAGAAACCAAATACCTCCCTTATGCCCCTCTGCTTCTACTATACCAACAGAGTGATACCCCAATCTTTCCCAGAATAATTTTAAATGCTGAAAAGGGGAGTGAGTTTCAACCACAATAAAGAAAACAGGTCTAAATTTCCTAACAAGTTCCTTGCAATGCACACGGGCTAACTTATTAGAAGCACCCCTAATATTCCAAACAATCATATTTAAACTATCCATAAATAATAGGGACAGAATAAATAAGAACATAAAACTCTAAACATAATCACCAACCTCAATAGGTGGTTTGTTCTGCGGTACTGGCACACTCTGATCCTCAATAATTGCCACCTTCGGACCTCCTGACACTGCACCTGCCATGCTTCCATCTACTAAGGTTTCCTCCATTGTGCCACCATTTTTATCAACTGGCGAGTTCTGCAAGGAGGAAGGCCGAGGACGCTTCCGTAGAGAAATTCCACGACGTGCAGGAGTTCTGCGTGATGGAGATGGCGCAATTTCATGTTTTTCTCGCTTCCCCATCCTAATGCCAATTGATTTACCTCCATCACCATGCAAATTGGGTCTTGGAACTCTTCTCGAACCAAACTTGTGCTGCTTTCCATCTTGGTCCTTCAAACCTGATGACTGGCCCATTGTGAATTTTCCCTTACGGAGCACTTGTTGCCAGCCCTCTCCATCATCCATGCATGCCTCATTAACATGACCATCAGGCACGTGAGGAGCCAATGATTTCGTAACCACATCCTTCCCTTTAACAACTCCTAATTTCTCACCCAAATTACGAGGATTCTCACCCAAATCACGAGCTTCTGATTCAGCCTCTTGTTGAATCTCATGATTGTTGTGTGGCACTAGTGTCGGGGCTTCATTATTTTTTTCATCACCAAAGGAATTCCCGTTTCCTTCCAAGGACTCCTTCTCCATGCACAACGATTTATCATGCCCATATCGTGCACAAGTAGCACAAATCAACGGTAAACTCTCGCACTCCACTTCATAAGTCACACCCTCCACTATAATATGTTTGATTACAGGCAACTCAAGATTAATTTGAACACAAGCTCGGGCATATTTTCCTCTTTCTGCAAGCTTAGTAGCCAAATCTACTTTTACCGGAATTCCTATTGCAGAAGCAATTCGCAGCATTGCTTGTTCCTGGTAGCACCAAATTGGAAGTCCCGAGACTCGAATCCATACCAGCGTTGATCCAAAGGATTTTTCGCATGGCCTAAAATCCACATCCCATGGCTTTACTGCAACATAGTGACCGTCTATCAACCACGGGCCACCAAGAATGACTTTCTCACGATCCGCAGCAATATCAAATTTAACCAAAAAATATCCAAACCCCACATCCAACAAATCAAACCCTCCTTTGATGCGCCATACTATCCGAAGCTTATGCATGAGAGCCGTGTAGCCATAATGTTTATCCAGCACCTTGATCACGATGGCTTCCTTATAAGGTTCAGCTAGACAACTCTTTGCCTCCTTGGTAAAATTGACACTTGGTGGACGAGAATCACCCTGCTTACCTGTCACCGTCGCGATACCATCCCCAGATAAAGACCCTACTAATGCAAAGGCCTTAACTAACCAATATAAACGTGTATTATTAAATTTTGTACAATTTTTCTTTTAGAAAAAGCTCCACAACCAAGCAAATTACCCAACTAAATAAAATAACTAACCAAATCTAATTAAATTGTTATTAAAAATTTAAATTCATACGCGCTCTTCTTTTTCACCTATGTTGCTTCTTTACCTTTATTGATGTTGTTATTCTCCTCTTCCTCCTCTTTCCTCATCTTTCTCTTTTATTATCACTGTTACTACCATCGCCTTCTCCTCCTCCTTTTTTCATTTGAATCTCTTCTTCTCTTTTATTTTTTTGCTCTTTTTTCTCTATTTTCATCATCATTGTCATTATCATTATCATTATCATTATTGTCATCATCGTCGTCTTTTTCTTATACATATAACAGTTCAAATTCAAAATATACTGAAATTCTTTAATGATGACGACATATAAACAAACTTAATTCAAAACAAGTTCAGACCAAATACACCTTATTTAAATCCAAAATACACCAAAATTAAATCAAAATAAACCGAAATTACTTAATGATTACTCAAAACTCTTCCTCCTCTTCCTTCTTCTTCATTAGCATCATCGTCGTCATCTTCTTCTTCTTCTTTTTCTTCGTCCTCTTCTCGTTCTTGTTTTACCTTCTCATGATTATTCTTGTTTTACTCTTTTAACAAGAATAAAAAAAAAAGAAGAAACACACATAATGCTGTAAAATCAGTATGAAGAGAAGAAATCTACATTCATTCAACTTAATAAGATTACAATACAGAACAAACATGTTCATTCAAGTCTAATATAAAAAATAATGCTCTTAAAAGAAGAAATAAGAATAATAGAAATAACAAAAAGAAAAAAATGCAGCATCAAAAAATATATTTTTTGTACTGTTGTAGCAAAATTTTAGTATCAAAACTAATAAATTTATGTGTTATTGTTAAGCAATTTTAATATCATTTTTTAAATAAATATTACATAATTCAAATTTTTTTTCTTCTCATCTTTTACTGCTTTTTTTTATTTTTTTCTTTTTTTTCATCTTCTTATTTTAGTTTTTTTATAATTCTTTTTATTTTATTCTCTTAAAAAAATAAAATAAATAAAATAAATAAATAACTGCAATATTATATGAAAAAGAGGAGAAGAAGAAAAAACAAAATTAAAATACAGCAATAACAGCACCAATAAAAAAAGAAGGAGACGTACGAAAAAACATAAAGGAAAAAATATAAAAAAAATTGCATAATTTCATGCACACATGTTGTGTGAATAGATTTTATTAAATTTAAACTAAATTAAATTTAGTTACCAAAAAAACTTGAATATGTAATGAAATTTTAAATCGATTATTATTGTTGTCTTAGTAGGACATGCAGAGTACCGCATTATATAAAATTGCATGGATTTTTTTTTAAAAAAAGTATAGGTAGACAATGAGAATATTAAACAATGTGAATAATTAATATGTCAGATGTTTAATTCAATAAGTATACAGATGATTATGTTCATTATTTTTAATTGGATGGTTATTTCTTTTGATTCGATTTATTCATACACAATTAACAATGGTTGGATGTTCAATCTATTAGGTGTGCAAATGGTTATCCTAATATCAATGTTTAGGAGATAATTTGAGAATGGAGTATTTTTTTATTTTATTGTGTCAATTCAAGAACCCATTGTTCACATTATTTACAAAAGTCATTCTTTACCTAACAAAACTAATTTTTTTTATAATATATATAGTTTTTTAAGAATAATGATTGCATCACTTTTTATACAATTTTTTTTTTATATTTTTATGGTGTAAAAAATAAAACTTTTATCTATTTTATTTTTTAATCAATCATTTTTAATATAGAAGATAAAATATATAAAAAAATATAATAAAAAAATCCATATAATTTCTTCCGGTTTTTGTGGTAGGTTCCATTTTCTAGTACCGGTACTCATTGTTTAAAAAATTAGAAGTTCAAATTAAACAGCGGTCAACGCATAAATGAGAAATTTTGCTGTGTATAATGAATATTAATGATATTGATATGGGGTATTAAAGGAGGCTAATGAAGTGAGATTCCCACTCCCAATGCAAAGTTAGCACAATATGCGGATTGCTGAAAAGCCCCTCCTCGCTTTAAACAGACATGATGCCCCTCCCACCACCACCTTTCTCAATTTGAAAGAAAAGAAGAAAAGTTTTAGTCGGGTATCATATATCTTTCTCTAATTTCGAAATATATTTTCCAAAATCAAATTCAACTTCAGTACCCCATCACATAAATATCTACCATCCACTTCCATTGTGGCGTTTTGATGTGTGTGTTTTTTTCTAATTGCATGGACAAATATTTAGTAATTTATTTATCATATATATATATATATATATTTTACGAAGTATAGGAAATTAATTTTTAGTTAATAATTTTTTTTAATTCCAAAAATTTTCATTTTTTGAGAATTTAGGTTTTATAATTTATAATTTATGGTATAAAATTAAAGGTCTATGATTTAAGATTTAAAATTTAAAGAAAATAAAATATTTTTTAAAAAATAATTAATATTAACTGAAAAGTTGGTTGTTTTGTATTACTCATAATTTTTTTTTATGAGAACCATTTATCATATATAATTGGCCGTGTTAATTACAATTAAGGTTAACTTGAATGCAAATTAAAGTAACTAGGTCACGCCAGGTTCATATAATGAAAGATATATGAATAGCAGCATGCAGAGTCAATTAATTATGCATTATTAGTAGGTAATAATAATGTTGTGTGAAGCACATAATATCCTCTGACTGTAAATGACACCAATATGTTGGATTGTTGGTTGGTTTAAGAAGTTTGCATGACACAATCTAAAAAGCGATGATTAAATTGCTGAAAAAAAGAGGAAATTAATATATCAGAGAAATGGCGCTATTACTCCTCATGCCCCATCACATGATGCTAAATAGCTGCTTTTCTGGTTGCATTCATTGCATGGTTCCCATAAATATATTAGCATGTGCACTTTATTAATTGGTCACTCATGTTTAGTCATCTTCAAATTGGGATGAATGATAATTGATTATTGATAATAGAAGAACCAGATTAACATTATAGGTTAGTTCATATACATATTTGTGTAAAGCATAAAAGTTGAATGATCGTGGTGGGTAAATGCTTTGATTGAAAATGTTACCTTACCGTATAAGAGTTGCAAAACAAAATGCTAAATCGTAATCATGCTTAACTTGTATCTTTTTTTTATGGGTACATTAATAAAAGGAAACGCCCCAAGAGATGAACGAACCTTTCTAGGATGACAGAGATTTGAAATACGATATATAAGAAGTGATGGCTAAACTCTAAAGTAACGGCTGGCTAACATGTTTGAAATACGATATATAAGAAGTGATGGCTAAACTCTTAAAGTAATGGCTGGCTAACATGTTTGAATTACGATATATAAGACCACGACTGTGGTGGTTAGGCTTGAAGTGGTTATACTTATAATGACTAAGGATTGACCAACTAATAAAGAATTGACATGTGTCATGACTAAAGGTATGACTAAATTAGAAATTATGCTAAACACGATAAAATTTTAGTTTAGATAAATAGTTTAATTAAATTTTTTTTAAAATAATTTAAATAATAAATAATTATATTAAAAGTAGTTTATAATAAATAATTTTTTTTGTCTTTAAATTTTTAATTCTAAAAGTGTTTATTTTACAAAAATGTGATAAAAAATAGTAGTATTATAAGAGAAGTTATTTTTTTTAATTTTTCTATAAATTTTTAAATAACTTTTTAAAAAGTTACAATTTGATTTTAAAAATTATACCAGACATTAATACTACTACTTTTTATAAATTAAAAATTTTAAAAATTTACTTTTAAAACTTTCTAAATAATAAGTTCTAAGTCTATATTTTTTTACTGCGTATAATAGACTTATGTGAAAATTTATTATAAAGGAGGGGTGCAACTGTAATTTTAGTTTCGTATGTGTAATGGAAAAACAATCCCTCTGTAATCGAACAAGGATAGCCGACTAGCAATTTTTTTTTTAGAAAAAAACATTAATTTAAATTATCATAAAAAATGTTTAAAATTTAATAAAAAATCTAAAATTAAATAATAATAAATATTTAAAATTATTATAAAAGTATTTTAAAAATTTCAAAATAAAAAAAGCATTTGAAGCATAATAAAAAAATCTAAAACCTAACAAAATCAAAATATTCAAAATTATTTAAAAATTTTCAAAACCTAAACAAATAAAATATCTAAAAAAATTAGAAAAAAATCCAAAAATTAAGCTAAAAATATATAAAACTATAAAAAATTTCATCTAAAACCCAAAAAAAGAAACATCTAAAATATTTAGAGCATGGCATCCTTCTTTCTTATTGGCAGTTTTGTCGCGACTCTCGTCGGGGCAACAACACGACGTTAATGCAGCAAACATGTGGCAGTCTTAGCTTCACTTGTATGAGGCGGCGTCTCCATGGCGTGGCGCGCAACCTCGTTAGTGTGATGTGCTACCTTGTTCTGCTTTCGACTAACTGTCAATGCGTAGATGGCGTGTCTTCGGTAGCTTAACGGCTACAACTATTAAGCGAGGGAGAGTGACAACTCTCTTAAGTGTTGTTTTAAATTTTAATTTTTTTGTTTTAATTTTTAAATTTTAAAAATTTTCTCCCTAGTTGGCTGCACCACTAATTGGTCCCCTATACTTTTTCAAAAGAAATTCTCATTCTTTCCAAAGTGATAAAAAAAAACTTCCTTCTCTTGAAAACTTTTCTCTAAGAGGCCTCAATATTTTCTTTGTCTGTATTACATAATTTTGGTTCGGTTGTGTCCTCCTCATACCTAGAATTCTATTCGGTCATGGTCGGCCAGTGCCTTGAAAAGTTGGAGCTCCTTTCACCTTCGCTTTCCATTTCCATAGACCAGATCCCTAAGGGAAACAAATCAAGATTCGAGCTTTAACAATCCAGTATATATTAGCTATCGAAAATATTATCCCTATAACATTCTTACTACCAGAATGTCACACTTCTGGCTGTGCCACTCTGATAGTTAGGATATTACGACGACTTCTATACTTAATAATAAAATAGGAGTCTTTGACTCGAATACCGGATCACTATTTTTTTGAGAAACTGAAAGTTTCTTTGATTTTTTTTATTAAGTAATCATAAAATTCTTTTCTTATTTCTATGGTTTCTTTTTTAGAATATCTAGTAAAATACCATTTTCTTAATCCTGTATTACACTCTGTATTAAAATCTTTGTTAATCCGCATTTTTACACAGAATCTCTGTTTTAATAGTGGCATAATTTTTTTGGACTGAATTCCATATACCAAAATGATATTTAACTATTTGGTCTTTTGATGAGTTTGGAAGAATATTCCTCCGTACCCTAGTTCTGAGGCATCCGTCTCGACGATTAGACTTGCCTTAGAGTCTGGTATATACTCAAACAAGGAATTTTTTAACTATAGTTTTAATCTTTTAAACTATTTTGGACATATCTTCTGTCCAATGAGGAGGTTGTTTCCTTAATCTTTTATATAAAGATTCACATAAAGTTCTTATTCTTGGTAAAAACTCAGCTACGTAATTAAGACATCCTAAGAATCTTTGTAGTTATTTTTTGTCAATAATTTTATCCAAAAATTTTTCTGCAAATTCAACAAATCTCTTAATTGGAGTAATCGTTCCTTGAAAAATTTCATACCCTAAAATCCTTACTCTTGTTATGAATATTTTCATTTTCTTTTTAGATAAGACAAAACAGTTTTCTTTTGTAATATTAATGAATTTTTCTAGGTGTTGAATATGTTGGTTTATTCCTTTAGAGTATACAAGTACGTCGTCTAAATAAACTACAGTAAAATCTATATATGAGTAAAAAATATTATTCATAATTTCTTGAATTTTACTTGATACATTTTTTAATCCTTAGGGTATTATATTCCATTCATAATGTCCAAAGGGTACTATAAAAGCTATTTTATATCTATCTTCTTCTTTTATTGATATTTGATAATATCCAGATTTTAAATCAAATTTAGAAAAGATAGTAGCATTACTTAATCTTTTAATTAAGTTATTTTTGTTGGGTAGGGGATATCTTATCTATTTTAAGACTTTATTTAGAGGCATGTAATTAATTATTAACCTTGGAGCTCCTCTTTCGATTTTTGAAACTTTCATTACATAAAATCCTATATAGCTTCAAGGAGACTTTGATAGTCTGATTAGTCCTTTGTCTAAGTATTTTTGGATTTCTTTTTTACAAAATGCCAAGAATTCTTTGTTCATTTGGATTGATTTTACTTTAGTGGAGAAATCTTTCTCATCAAAATCATCTTCATATGGTAAGGATACTTCATGTAATTTCCTAAAATGAAAAGCTTTTGGATTTAGGCTGCACAAATCTTTTTTTATCCGATATTCTAACTCTTTTATTATGGTTTGAATTTTTTAGTTTTCTAATTGCTGTTCTATTCTCTCATATACAATTTCTTGGTTCAGAAAATTAACCTGTTTCTTTTTTCTTTCTATTATATTAAGTTGGGAGATAACAACTTGTTGTAGTAAATTTAGTTCTCTTCTCTTGAGTTTTTGTATAAATTCAAATAGAATGGGCTAGTTTGGTATACAATAGGTGGTTACTCCATCTACATCTACCCTAAAAGACATAGTAAAACAGTGAAGTAATTTTCTAATATGACTTGTTGGGATATTCTTTTTGCCAAAAAAAAAAGTAGTCGAAAAACATACTTTTTTTTTACAGATTTTTGCTTTAGAAGTCTTATAGTTTATAGTCATTCTATCATTTTCTGCTTTGACAATAGTTTCAGTTACTTTTTCATAGTACTTTATAGGTATTAATCCTTCTTGTATACAGTTTACATCTGCCCCTGAGTCTACCATAGTTATAAACTCAAATTTCTCTTTTCCAATCTTTATTACTATAGGAGTATACCATTTCTGGTTAATTAATAATGTTAGTTCATTAATGTAATTTTATGGGGTTATGATTTCTTCTTCTTCTTCCTCTATTAATTCTAATTATTCTTTTTCCTTTTGTAACTTTACTATTTTTCTCCTTCTAACTTCAGTATTCTATAGTCAAAAGATATATTCTGTTGTTTTAATTCAGAAATTTCAAATTTTAACATTTTTATTTCTTCTTGTAAGTGTCTTATAGAAGTCTTTTTTTTAAGAGTTCTAAACCTGTTATATATTTTTTTAATTTCTACTGGCCTTATTTTTCTTTGACTTTTTTTTCTTTTTTAATCTAATCACTTAATTGGAATATGAACTCATATTTTAAGGAAGAATCTTCTAATTTATCAATTATAGATATTAAAGTGCTTGTTTGTTCTCTAGTTAATATATTGATTGACTTTTCTTGAGTTCTCGTAATTATATTTAAAGATTTTATACAATTATCACAGTTACATATTCCTAGTCCCAAACACGAGTCTTCTTCTTCTAATTCAGAAGAACCTGAAGAAAATAGTATATCTAACTATTGTATAAAATTACCTGAATCATCAGAAAAATATTCTTTTTCTGTTTCGATTTCTAATTCACTATTAATTAGTATAGCAGCTAAAGCTTTCCTTACTTCTTCATTACTAATTTTGTTTATTTTTTCTTCTATTTTGCAGTTATTAGCATAATGATCTGATTTTTTATATTTCCACAGATTATGTGTTTCTTGTCATCTTTTTTACTATTCTATTTTTTATTTTTTCTGTAATTTTTTTGGGCTTATTTTTCGTATAAGGTTCTCTAGATTGATATCTATACCTGTTCCCATAATTCTTTATATTTCTTTTCTTAATGATTCTATTTTGGTTGCTAGGTACCTTTTTAGTTGTAATGCCATATTGTTGATAATAGTTTCCTAATTCTCACTTACTACTCGTATTTTCTTTTCTTATTTTTTCTTGTAATCTGGTGTCAGTACATATTTCTACTCTAGTTTGTACTACTATGTTATGTATTTGGCCAAAAGTTAGACCTTCATATGTTATTTGAGTACCAAATAGAGATTGTAGCTTTTTTAAACTTTTTCTGAAAAGAGTTTGGGTAAGGCTTCTATAAATCTTTCTTTTCAAAAAAGGGCGGTTGCATCATCTCTCATCATAACTTTAGAGATAAAAACGTCTTTATACCACCTGTAGTCAGACAAAGTGGGACATCTTAAGTTTATTAGTTGGGTTCATATCCTGTCTTTAAAAATATTTGGGTCTTCTAATTTTTTTTTTTATAATTGTAAAGATTAAGGTTGCTGTGGTGTCTTGTGTTTAGTCTTCTGGTTTTATACTACTTAAAATTAAATATTTTTCTGGTTAGGTTAGAAAGTTATCCCACCATCTTTTTAATTGTCCCGTGAACCTTTGGGTGATTATGACTACTGCTTCTCTATCACTAGCTCGTTTTGCCTTATAAGCGATTGCTGCCATAGTCATATTACATATTAGATCTAGAATAGCTTGTTCATCTTGAATAATAATTTCTTAGTTTCGGATATTGATTCTTATGTGTCATCTTATTAATTTCTATTGTATTAATAGTTATTTTTTCTTGACTTATAGACTTAAGTTTTTTCTTTAGCTCATCAATGTCAACTTCCACGTTTGTTCTTAGTTTAACTACATCTGGACTTTAAAACTTATATATAGGTTTTTCTATGGACTTAATTTGTTCATGTTTATGTTCAATTCTCTCTAACTGATTTTTCATAATATCTAGGACTGTATTAGTGTAGTTAAGCTGTTGATGAATTTTTTTAATGTCTCTTTTGTCTATACTTCCTTCTATTCTGCTATCTTTATATTGAGCAGATTCTAGTTCTAAATTGTGTGCTACCTGTAGTTTTATAGTTTCTTTCGGTGGATATTGAGATTCTACCATTTGTCATGTGCTAGTTTTTCAAATAGTGGTCGTCTTACTTAAAGGACAAAATTCATTTTTGAAATCTTAAAAGTAATTTTTGAACCAGTCAAAGAAGTAATTTTTGCCCTATGACCGATAATATCATCTGTCGATTATATAGCCAAACCCGACATGTCTGGTAGCAAATCTTGGATAAAAACACCACCTCACAGAGCAAGTGAGACTAAGCCACAACCCTTGCATACTGTCCGTTTAATACGAAGCAAGTGGAATGAACCACTACTACTACATACTACCCAGGCGGGTGTTTAGGGACTCAACCCGGAGCAAGTGGGACGAACCACCACCCTTGCTACTGCTCAGGTATCTCAATTACTAACCCGGAGTAAGTGTGACGAACCACAACAGTTGGGTACTTCCCAGGAAGCTCAAGTATCAAAATCTCTTTTAAAAACAATTCAAATCCATTTCTCTTTCATAAAACTCCTTTTCACCAAATCAAAAGTCTCAAATTTTATAAAAAAAATTTCGGCAGTACCTCTTCTAAAACATGGACTTTGCCAACCTTCAAGGGTCCCAACCAAATCATTTCTCAACCTTTTCCAATGGGTTCAAAACCAAATCATTTCCCAATCAAACAAAATTCAAACTTCTGAACATAAAATCATTTTCGATATCAAACCAATTTAAAATAAAACCGCTTCCAAAATCAAATCATTTTCATATCTCAAATCATTTCCAATTCTCAAAATCATTTCCAATAAATCAACAAAAATAATTCCAATATCTCAAATCATTTCCAATGCCGATTCATTTTCAATATCAAGTTAACTCCAAAACTAAGAAAATCACTTTTCATAATATTCAATCAAATCAACTTTCTAAATCAATTTCTTTTCAACAACCACACGCCAACCCAAACAAATCATTAATCAATAATTCAATCAAGCAAACAATTTCATTTATCCAAAGTAATTCAATTCAATCCTTAAAACTCACGTAATCATAAAAGATATTTTTCATATTAATATCGACTTGTAACAATTTTTTGAAAGTAAAATGAGTTTAAGAAAAGCGCCACTACCTCGAATAGTCGAAACCCATACACCAAACGCATCAAAGAAACCCTTTTCTCTCGGTCCGCCACAACGATAGCCACAAACACAGCTCCATACCACTTCTGCAACAACAACAGCAACTCTAATCGCAACATGCAACTTCAAAAACTCAACCCTAAGGCATCAACGTTGCGAAATCCTTAATAACTTAGAAATAGCAACGGTAACGATTTTGGGGCAAGAAAACTCACTATACTTAGAGAAGAACCAAAGATCAGAGTAACAGTGTTTTGGTGACCTGCGATGGTTTACCTTTGAAAAAGTCCAACAGTAAAAGTGACGTAAATTTAAATCACGAATGCCTTCCCCCTCGTTCGAACCCTCACCACCATCACCACCATCACTCTCTCTCTCTCTCTCTCTCTCTCTCTCTCTCTCTCTCTCTCTCTCTCTCTCTCGTTTTAGCTGCCATCACCATCCTATGCTGCCGCCGCCACCAAGACCACTGCCGTTGCCACCCCCTCTCTGTCGCCGTCTGCCCCACCGCCAGCGCCTCCTTCTTCTCCTTATTCCCATCCCTCTCAGCATTGCCGCGGTCCTTTCCTTCTTCTCCTATCACCCTTCTCAGCCTATAGCCTCCAGCTCGTACTCTCCTCTCTGAGCAAGGACCAAGCAGAACAGGACAACCGTAGTCTAGCTCCCTGCTCCGGCGGCTCACGATTGCCACCTCTAGCGCCAACAACAACATAGTATCGTTGCCTTCCTCCTTCTTTCTTTATTGCTTCTACACCCTGCATTCAAGGTTTTCTGTTTGAACTCTGTTTTTTTTTTTTTTAAATCTTGTTAGTTAGTTTTCGTTCATTAGATAGGTTTAATTAGTTTAGTTAGTTTAATTTTCTATTTTAGTTGATTTAGGTGGTTAGGATAGTTTAGTTTAGATTTATAGGTTTTGAATTGTTGCTGAAAGTGTCTAGAACTATACTGAGTTTCTTAATTGAACTAATGAAAAAATTGCTACTGAGTTTATTTGGTTAATTATTTGATTATGCTCATTTACTGTGTTAATTATTATTTTGTTATTTGCTATTTTGAATTAATTAGACTACTGTCTAATGAATTTATGATCAACGCTGCTGACTTTTTTTTCAGTGTCATTGATGTTGAATTTTGTGAATTCGTGTTGCACATATTACTTGTTAATGCTAAATTATGTTGTTTATGACTTTGCATGCCAAATATTTGTAAATACGCCTCAAAAAAATTTTTATTGAAAATTTTGGTCAATTCCTTGAAATCATTAATTGTTCTCCTCTTGTTTTGACTATTTGCATTGATAGAATTTGGTTTGTTTTTCCATTGACCGACGTTTTTGGATTTTGGATGTTTGAGATTTCCTACCTAATATTGCAAGTTTGATACACTTTGTCCTATGAAATTGGATTTGTTTAATTTTAGTTTAATTTAGTTTAGGTTTGATTAGAATTTCAATTTTAATTTTCAATCAGTTTCAAAGTTAGTTTAGTTTAGTTTTCTAATCTTAGTGGATTTAGGTTAATTAAGTTAGGTTAAATTCAAAACATATTAGGTTTTGAATTGTTGAAGTGTTTGGAATTGTCTAATTGTGTTAATTGCTGCGTTGATGACTGTTTTGCTGAGAAATTGTTGTTGAGATTGTTTGATAATTTAATATTTACACACATGTCGACAGGTAAAGGTGCCGCAGATTAGGCTGCTAGTCATGGTCGTAGCCGTGGTCGGGGTAGAGGGAGGGTTTCTTTTCATACCGCCGGGACTTCTGACTCCTCTCCCTCTACTCCGACCACCCCGGTGATGCCACAGGTTGTGAGTTTAGCGGACCAGCCATTCATCATTGTCCCTAGCACCAACTACGTGCCTCTGTCTACGGTGACGATGCCACCTCCTACCGTTCAGTAGCTCGCATCCACGTCGACGCCGCCTCCAGCGACAGATGCCGCGGCCCCGATGTCCAACCACGGCACTAAGGTAGCAGCTGATGCCCCACCACCACCTCCCATCATACAGTTGAAGATTTGGCCTGATGGTGGCACGGTGTAAATATCAAGTTGAGTCTCATGTATTTCCTATTTATGGTTATCGCTGAAAGTTCCCAAAAATTGATTCTAATTTAGCGGATTTAGGTTTGAATGCTGGTTAGTATTTTTAAGTTTGAATGATTATGATTAACTTTGTTACTGAAATTTTCTAATAATTGATTCCTGTCTAGTGTATTTAGGTTAATTTAGTTGTCTGTTTAGTGTTTTCCTATTTCAATGGTTGTTGCTGAAATTTCCTGAAGATTAATTCATATTTAGTGGATTTAGGTTGATTTGGTTGTCTGGTTAGTGTTTTTAAGTTTCAATGATTATGATTAACTTTATAGCTGAAAGTTCCTAATAATTAATTCTTGTCTAGTAGATTTAGGTTGATTTGGTTGCCTGTTTAGTGTTTTCTGTTTCAATGATTATGGTTGTTGCTGAAAGTTCTTGAAAATTGATTCCTGTTCAGTGGATTTAGGTTGATTTGGTTGCCTGGTTAGTGTTTTTAAGCTTCAATGATTATGATTAACTTTGTTACTGAGTTTTTGCTAATTGATTCCTTTCTACTAGATTTAGGCTCAGATGGAGGTGTATCAGGCCAGATGCGCGCCGCTGGCATCGATCTTGTTGGTGGCAACACCGCTGCTAGTGGTAGCGGTCCTGCTGCAGGTGGCAGCGGTCCTGCTGGTAGCATACGGACATCACCGCCTTTTGTGCCAATGACTCAAGACCACGGGACCGACGACAACGACGACGACGACTACCTGGATATGTAATTATTAGTTTTTTATTTTATTGTTTCATTGTATTTATTTAATGTACTTGACTTTTAACTTATTTGAACATTATATTATTTATTTTAAATAAAATTTTTCACCAATTTTGTGAAAAAATTAATTTTAAAATTAAAATTGACCATTTATTTCAAATTTAAAAAATAAAAAAGTGACATTACCGTCGAAATTACCATAGAAATAATCTGACGGTAATAGTGCATAAAACAACATTTTTTGGTGCAAACAATATCGTCGGAAGAATACGTCGGTAACCAATTAATTTTTTGAGCCGATAATCCATCGCAACATCCGACAGTAGTTACCGGCGAGGTTTATACTGTCTAATTATTTTTTACGGTAATTAAATTACCGTTAGATTTTATTCGTTTTTCCAACGATACTTAGCGTTTTTCTTGTAGTGCCTCATGTGTCACTTTAGCAATCATAAAACCAATTGAAAAGTGCAAAAACTAATCAAGCAAAATAGATTTAGTATAAAAATCATAAAAGTCTAACATAACAAGATAAATTGTTCAAAAAAAAACATTCAAAATCTAACAAAAAAGAATGTTCAAAAACTAACAAAAGAAACATCCAAAACCTAATAAAAAAAGTATCCAAAATCATTAGAAAAACTATCCAAAATGTACCAAAAAAGAACATCCGAGAAATATAAAAACAAACTTATGAAATATAACAACCAATAATTATCCAAATTCATATTGAAAACATCCATAATATAATGAAAAGAAAATCCAACATGTTTGCTACATAAGTATATGAAACATGAGTAAAAAAACATCCAAAACTAAACAAAAGATACAAAAAAAGGTAAAAAACAACAAAAATATTGTAAAAGAAACGTCCGAAAAAGACAAAAAAATCATCCTGAATGTAACAACTAATAAATATCTAAATTCATATCGAAAATATTCAGTATATAACAAAGAGAGATATCCAACATGCTTGATAAATAAACATACGAAACCTGACCAAAAAAAATTTCAAAACCAAATGAAATAACCATTTAAACCAATAGAAAAAAACCATCCAGAATGTGAAATATAAGATAACATACATCATGATCATGTTGACAAGGAAGAATATTAATACTCTCAAAATTCTCTTCAGAAGAAGGATAATTCACAAACAAAGCGACTATAATTAAGTTCCCATCAACATCCATATATCACCAGAAGCGCGCCACCAACAGCCACGCCCATTACCACGTACCACATAAAAAAGAGATACAAAACGACGCCGTCTACCACACACGGTTATGCTTGTACTTCGACTTTTTTTTTCTTTTGAATTTTATCATTGAAAGGGAAGTGAATTCAAAATGTGGTTGGAGAAGTACAAACGCAGCAACTTCTACGTTTATAGGAGTTCCTGGGAGGGCCGGTGCACCAAAGTTGTAATGACGGTGACAAAGAATACTTTCATTTCGAGGAAAACACCTAGTGTAAAAGGAGAAGAAGGTGAAGGACGCATGTTTTAGACGTTTAAAATTTGAAACTCATGATTTTTAAAAGAGTAAAATTGATTCCCTATATTTTTCCTTTAGAAAATTTACCTTTCTTTAGCAGATTAAAATGTTGGTCAACTTTCTATTTGTTAGTCAAAAAAATATATAATTTCGAAGACATCAAGGTCGAGGTACAATAAATGTTCTTTCGAGAAATGTAATCCTTATCAAGAAGGATTCATCAAGGAAAAGAGGTAGAAGTCAATCGGTAAAGCTGACCGAAGAAGAAGAACATGTGGAGCAGATTGTTGGCAGTTACCCACGTTGTACAAAAGAGCGAGAACTGTTACTCAAAGATTAATGCACGTGGGAGTTACATTTGAATCTGATTGGTCGAAGACTTCTATAAATAGGTGTAAGATCGAAGAAATGAGGGTTGGAATCTCGAATCAGAAAATACTTTCACACACTCATATCCCCAGTGAATTCTTGAGTCTGCTAAGAGCTTTCTTTTCTGTAAGGTTCCTTCCATTTCTTTTAAATTTCTTGTAATCTTTATTTTAATTGAAAATTTATGTTTCAAGCACATTTATTTTTTTTCGTGTTCTTTAAGATTCAGTATTTTGTTTTTGATTTGAAAGTCTTTCGATCCAATCGAAGGTAGTTTATTGCTATATTTAAATTCAATGTTACTCATTTTAATTTCAGTCATTTTACTTTCAAGTTTGCTTTGCTTTTCTTTCAGATTTTCTTTTATTGTTTTAATTTAGTCGAAAGACACTTTGATGCACTTTTGAAAATTGGTACTCATAAGAGGAGTAGGTTTCGCACCCAGATCATTAGATATCGAACCATTTTGATTTGCTAAAAAATGATAAAATAAATTGGCACGCCCGGTGGGACAATTTTAAAAATTAAGTGTGTCAAAAAAGTGTTTTTAAATGATCTAGTGCATGCAACTTAGAAGTGGCAAGATTATTCAAATGGCAGAAGAAGTTTCTAACACTAATGTGGAATCATCTGCAAATAAATGATAATGTTGCTGTGGTTGCACCAATTCCGATGGAGACATCATCGCGTGCTAAAAATAGTACAATTGGGGAGAATGTAACAGTGACTAATCCCCCAGTTGGGAATAGTGGACGAAATCTACGTCCACGGATTGCTATAAGCAACTGCCAGTAACTATTGGTTGTCCTCCTTATGGCCTTCCTCCAGGTTATACTCCACCTGTGTATGCTCCTCCTGTTAGATTTGGAAATTTATCAAGTTTTGGTGGTAACACAGGGCCTCCATTGTATTCTGAGTTTTTTTTCGGGATTTTGAATTGGGTTATACATCGAATGCTTCTAGTTCGATGGCTGCTTTTCAACAAAATGTTGATGAAAGTCATCCTGATTTGGTCAATTTATTGACCTAACAGATGACTACAATTCTGAACCCTATAATGGTTGATCATGAAACAAAATTCGAGCGTCTTGCTAGGTAAGTAGAGAGAATTGCTTGAATTGTTGATTATGGTGAGGGAGATCAAAATTGCAAATAAATCAAGAAGATGGGATGCTTAGAAATATGGGAAATGATAGGCATTTTGAAAGAGATAATCTTCAAATTGTTCATCGAGACCAAAATACATATGATGTATTCGCTTGAATGAGAATTAATCAGTGTGGTGAAAGATATCAAGTAACTAGAATTGTTGAAGATGTGCTTAATAGGGTCGGATTCAATGTGGGTTTTCTCAATCAACCATATTTTATTTCTGCTTTTCCTGCTACTGTACAAGCGACAGAGATGCCTAGGGGAGTAAAAAATTCCAAGATAGTAACATAGTTTGCAGGAGAAGTTGATGAATCGACTACTAAGCATATTGCTCGATATATGGTCGAGTTATGAAACTTAGCGAATGATGAAAATTTAAAAATGAAGTTTTTCCTTCTTCTTTAACAAAGAATGCATTCACCTGGTTTTCTAATCTTAAGCCAAATTCGATTAGAACATGGGCACAATTGGAAAGTGCTTTTCATGCCCAATTCTTTAGAGGAAAGTTGAACATGGCTATAACCGAATTGGTGGCTTTAAAACGTGGAGATGGAGAATCAATTGATGACTTCATAACCATTTTAAAAATGCTCGAAGTCGATGTTACATATCTCTTCCTGAAAGTGAAGTAGTTAAAATAGCCATTATGACTTAGGTTTTTATATGCGCCGAAAATTGCTTAATATTCATATGCCTGATCTGGCTCATTTAGCAGAAATGGTTCGTCAGGTAGAGATTTTTCAGAAAATAATGGAGAAATTAAAAAATAAAAAAAGGTTGAAAAGTAGAGCTTTTTCTCGAAAGGAAAAGGTTTCATACGTTGAAATGGAATCCTCGAGTGAGGAATCCGATTTTGAATTTTCCGAAGTTGATTTGGCTGAATTAAAGAAGGGACCACCTTATGTATGCTCTTTTCTTAAGAAAATAGCGAATGTTGGTAGATCTAATGATAAAAAAACATAAGAGTGGAAAGAAATATAGTTTTGATATTTCAAAATCTGATCAAATATTTGATGTGTTGCTTAAAGATAAATAGTTAGTTTTGTCTGAAGGCAAAACGTTGCTTTCGACAAAAGATTTAAAGAGGAACCTTATTGTAAGTTTCATCAAGCAACAAGCCATTCAACTAATAATTATGTTTGTTTTAGGGACTTGATTCAAGAAGCGATGATGGAAGGGAGGTTGAAGTTTGATGATGGAAAAAAGGACATGAAGATTGATTCTGATCCCTTCGATGTTGGCGCGAATTTTTTGGAGCCCTTTCTAAGGGTTAATATGGTTGGCTTTTCCTATGAGTTCAATACTGCTTTGGGAGACTTCGAATCTAATGTCCGAGTAGTGTGTTCTAGTGTTGGTGAACGATTGCTAGAATTTTTGATCCAGCAAAAGTTAAAGGATCGAGACGTATCTTATGTCCTCGATATAATGTTGTGTTTGATGCTGTTGCTGCAGTCATTTTCGAAAAAGAAAGAATGAAAAAGGAGTTAGCTCATAAGAAAGAGCAAGTGAGGCAAAGATAACCTCCAAAAAGGCAAGAGGGATAGAATTCTGGTGTTCCTCAAAGAAATTTTCCTCCTCCAGTAAATCAATTTCAAGCTTTAGGAGTGCAATGGATTCAGAATTGTCAAGAGTTTCGCAATAAAGATACACAATACAGGCATAATCCTTAGAGGGGTCACCGAGGTTTTCATCATGGCCACTATCCATATCCTCAAGGATGAACAAGAGAAAATCGAAGAGGGAGGAATGGACATCAAATGAGACAAAGAGAGCCATTGAATAATAAAGGCAAGGGGGCAACCCTTACTGTTTATTCACGGGTAGTTTTCCCGTCTGATGGGAAAATGGTTCCTAAGAGAATCCCATCACCAACAAAGTTCGAAAAGGGTAATACTGTTGCTGTAGCCCTAATTGATAACAAAGAAAAAGACGTCGATCTAGATGAAGAGTATTTTGAAGAGGGTGATGAAGAGATGGTAAGCACCATTTCGATTATACCAACTGAATATTTGGGTGAATATGAAGGGAACCCAAGTGAAGATTATGATATGGAGAATGAGAAAGCTTTTGCTTTCTTTCGACTAGAGGATAAGCTAGGGTATTTTCAGAGGCCAACAGAGAAGCAGAAATCTCATCTTCGACCACTGCATGTTACCGCTTATATGAGTGGTATTTACATTAACAAAGTCCTGGTCAATGGAGGGCAGCGATAAGTTTGTTGCCAGAAAGGATGTTGACAAAAGTGGGGAAACATATTGATAATTTGGTCCCTACTAATATTTCTATCACTAATTATAGGGTGTATCGACTCCCGCAAAAGGGCTAGTGATGCTTTAAGTGCAATTGGAGTCCTCACATCGAAATACTATTTTTGTGGTAGTGACTTCAAAAGCTAGCTATAATATGTTGCTGGGGCGAGATTGGATACATGATATTGGAGCTGTACCTTTGACAGTGCATCAAAGTGTCCTTCTTTGGGATGACGAAGGAAAATCTAAAATAATTAAAGCAAATTCAAGCTTATACGTAGAGCAGTTATATGTCGATTTCAGGGTGTAAAATGAGAAACTAAAGCCTCTTAATGTTGATAGGGTACTCACCTCTTACAATTGTGAAGGCTGTTTTCTGACTTCAAAGGGGCTCAATGTGAAGCTTCATCAACCAAATCTCGATTTCCCTCTTACTAGTTGGGAGCAGTGTTTTGAGAAAATAGATAACTTGATGCATTTTGATCATGGCTGAAAATTAAGATGTTTCGGGTTATTTGAATAATTTAGAAATTTATTTAAGTAGTTTTAATTCTGCAAAAAATTGTCTTTGTGTTAGAAATGATTCTTCTGATGAAGTTGAATCATCTAAGGGTTTTAATTCAGTTGTTTCAATTCCTAGTGCCAGTTCGATTCCTCAAATCAAATTTGGGCTTAGTTTAGGTTCTGATGCTTTTCCCATTCCTAAGGATAATGTTATTGATCAATCTTCTATTGAAATACCTCATGATCGTTGTACTAAAAGAGATTTGACTGTTTATTTGGTTGATAATGAAGTTTGTTTATCCTCAAATGAGTTAATAGATTTGTCTTTTGATTGCATTTATGATTTGGAACCTTCGGTTTCGAAAAATATTCAATCAATGATGATAATGTTGAAAGAGATTTCGAGTCTCAAGATCCTCTTGAGGAAATTAACATAGGATCTGGTGACGATGTTAGACCTACTTATGTTCGTTAGACCTACTTATGTTTAAAAACAAAAACTGCTTTGCTTGGGATTATCATGAGATGCCTGGACTCGATCACTCCTTAGTAGAACATTGATTTACCTTGAAGCCATTTCCCGATCAGTAAAGCAAGCGCCTCGACGCTTTGTACCTAAGATCAATCTAAAAATTAAAGAAGAAATTGAAAGATTGATCAAAGCGAAGCTCATTCAGACCGCTCGTTATGTTGATTGGGTATCGAATATTGTACCAGTAATGAGGAATAATGGAAAGTTATGAATGTGTATTGATTTTCGGGATTTAACATTGCTACTCCAAAAGATGAGTATTTTATGCCCATAGCAGACATGCTGATCGATTTTGCAGCAAGCAATAAAATTTTTATTTTTGTGGATGGTTATTCAGGATATAACCAAATCTTTATAGCTAAAGATGATGTATCTCGATGCCTTGGGGCATTAGGCACTTATGAATAGGTAGTAATGCCTTTTGGTTTGAAAAATTCCGGTGTGACATATCAACGCGCTATGAATACTATTTTCCGTTAGTTCATTGAAAAATATCGATGATGTGATGGTTAAGTCAAACTCGACGGACCAGCATTTTGATCATTTACGACAGGAATTCGATACAATGTGTAAAAAGGGATTGAAGATGAATCCTTTAAAATGTGCGTTCGGAGTGTCTGTAGAAAATTTTTGGGATTCGTAGTTCAAAAGAATGGGATTACTATTGATCGAAATAAATCCAAGGCAATCTTGGAGTTACCTCTACCAACGTCGAAGAAGGAAGTACAATCTTTCCTTGGGAAGGTAAATTACCTTCCATGATTTATATCGAATCTTTCTGGTCAGACACGTATTTTGAATCTTTAGTTAAACTTAAAGATGAGTCACATTATGTATGGACAGAAGAGCATCAAGAAGCATTTGATTTGATCAAAGGTTATTTGTCTAAAGTGCCAGTGATGGCAACCGTTCGTCCTCATGAGCCATTAAAATTATACATCGCAGCATCTATAAATACTATAGGATGTATGTTAGCTCAAGATGATGAAGAAGGTCATGAAAGGGCTAATTATTATTTGAGCAGAATGATGACCGATATTGAGTCGAGATATTCCCCTATTGAAAAATTGTGTTTGTCTCTTTATTATGCTTGTATGAAATTGAAGTGTTATATGGTTGCAAAGACTATTAAGGTGGTTGCTCAAACGGATTTGATAAAATATATGTTATCTTCTTCGATGTTATGAGGTCAATTGGGCAAATGGATGTTAGCTTTAATGGAACTCAATTTGCAATATGTTCTCGCTAAGGTCGTTAAAGGTCAGGTCATTGCGGATTTTCTGGTTGACAGATCAGATAATCCTAATGACCAGGGGACAAATATTATTGAAGTAGATTCTGATTGTTGGAAGTTGTATTTTGATGGTTTAAAGCATAAAGATGGTGCTGGAGTTGGAATTTTAATCATTTCACCAGAAGGTATCCCATCGAAATTTTTGTTTAAATTAAAGCAGTTATCAAAAGAGTTTAAATGTAATAATGAGAGATTACAAAAATATTTGCCGACAGCATGGGAGTTGTTGGTGTCTTTTTGAAAAGTGTCTTTGGTTCATATTCCAAGGATTTGGAATGAGATTGCTAATGAATTGGCTCAAATTGCATCAAAATACAAGATACTTCTTGAAACTTTGGGAAATTGGCAAAAGTTCGACAAATTCTAGTGCCTATTGAAGAAAGGAAAGTTTTAATTATAGATGATTGGGATGATGATGACTGGAATAAACCAATTGTCAAATATTTGAGAAATCCTAGTATTCGAGTTGATCGGAAAATTAAGTTAAAAGCAATGAATTTTGCGTTGATGGGAGATGAGTTATATAAAAAAGGTATCGATCGAAGTCTTTCGAGATGTTTAGGCCAATTAGAAAAAGATATTGCTCTGGGAGAAATCCATAGGGGTATATGTGGCACTCATCAAGCTAGAATAAAAATGAAATAGGTGCTTCAACGAGATCAAGTGTATTGGCCATCCATGATTAAAAATTGCATTGATTATGCAAAAGCATGTCAGGAATGTCAACGGCATGGGGTGATACAACAAATTCCAGCTTCTGAGTTACATTCGATTATTAAGCCTTAGCCATTTATAGATTGGGCTTTGGATTTGATTGGAATAATCCATCCGCCTTCGTCTAAGAACCATAAGTTTATTTTAGTAGCCATTGATTATTTCACCAAATGGGTTGAAGCTGTTCCTTTGATAGAGGCTGGTCAAAATGAAATTATCGATTTCATAGAAGAGTACATAATTCATCGATTCGAAATTCCTCAAACATTGAGCACCGATCAGGGGACTATGTTTACTGGTCAACGTACTGAAAATTTTGCAGCATCAAGGAATATAAATATAGTGACTTCGACCCCATATTACGCACAAGCAAATGGTCAAGTTGAAGTAGCAAACAAAATTTTGATCAATTTAATAAAAAAAAAAGCTGATTGGTAAAAAATCTCAAACTTGGCATGAGACTTTAAGTCAAGTGTTATGGGCTTATCGAAATTCACCCAAAGGATCGACGAATATGTCTCCGTATAAATTAGTTTATGGCCACGATGCAGTATTACCTTTAGAAATTAACCTTCATACCTTAAGGGTGATGAGGCAAGATGAATTGCCGATTGAAGATTATTGGAATGCAATGTATGATGAATTGAATGATTTAGATCATGAATGCATTTTGGCGCTCGAGAATATGATCCATCAGAAAAATAATATTGCTCGAAGTTATAATCGACGTGTGAAAGAGAAATGCTTTCACATGGGAGAATTAATTTTAAAAGCGATATTACCGATGGTAAAAAAATCGAGATTTTTTGGTAAATGGTCTCATAATTGGGAAGGTCCTTTTCAAATAATCGATTTGTACTCCCGAAATGCATATTGTATTAACGATATCGATTCGGGTAATGAAGTTAAGTCAATAAATAGGAAATATCTAAAATGATATCGATACTGGGAAAGTAATGTTTAAAGTCTCAAAGCAGAGTGCAAGAGAAAGGGAATTTTATATAAAAAATACATCAAGTTCTTGGAAAGTAAGGTGCTAATAATTCTTCGAGCTCGATGCGAAGTCGAATTCTTTCTTCATTATGAGCAGAGTAAACCATGACTTCATCATTCTCTTCAACTTGCACTCTGTCGTATTTCCTTTTGATCTCAACTTGTTTATCCTCCATCTCACAAAGGCTGCAAAATAAATTTTGCTTCTTCTTTTGTGCCTTAGCAGTTAGCATAAGGTTCTTCCAGTGCAACTTCCTCTTCTCAGACTATGGCAAGTTCTTTTTTGAGTTCTTCCCTACATTTTGCTAGATGAGCCCGAGTATTGACAACATGAGTAATATTGATCTCGAATTCTGTGAATGGTTTTTGTGTTAATTGGTAGGCAGCATCAACATCTGCAGATTCTACTTTGATTTTGGTCATTCTTTCTTTTGCTTCATTTATTTTATCTTGGAAAATGAAGAGTGTAAGAATCGCGAATTAATTAACTGATTAATTAACGTAAAATAATAATAATTTAATTACCCGGAATAGTTCCAAAATTTTAGAATATTAATTAGAAAATATAAATATGATATTTGGACTCAGTAGATTTTTCTGAGTTGGAAAATATAATTTTTTTGGAAAATTGCGTAAAAATCCATACCGGTAAATTAACCGGTAGTATTGGCTTAAATCTGTCCAGTATTGTGTAAGAGCAGTAAAAACAGTAGAAAAACTTAGAAAAATAATTAAAGTTGAAAATCGGACACTAATTTTAAAGGTTTGGCCCGAAATTAGGCCAAACGAGCTAAAAACGCTAATAGGTTGGACCGGGCCCAAGTTCGGCCCAAGTCCAACACTATATAAGTCCCTTTAAGTGGCCATTTCAGCCATTTAAATACCACACCAGCAGCAGTAACGTGAAAAGAGGGAAGAGAGGTAGGGTTCCAAAAATTCACTATTCATCATCTTCTTCTTGGAGCCATATCTCACTCTCCGGAGCTCCGATTCGTGTGCCGTCAGTTGCCACACGAAGTTCTTGTCGAGCTCTTCGATTTTATTTAAACAAAATGGTAAGGAATTTTCAGTTTCTTGCCCAATTCTCCCTTCCATTACAGATTCGGTTTTTGGCTATGGTGAATGAATAGTTCTTGTGATTTTGATTATTTGGGTACACTCTAGCATTTGATTATTATTGGGTTTTATCCCAATCATCATTGGGTAAGGTGAGCCTACTTGATCTCTTGTGGTTTTGTGTATATATGAAACCCTAGGTTGATTAGTTATAATTTGTGTGTACATAGCTTGATTATTGTGAGTTTGGAAGTCTTTGGAGTTGAGTTGATGCTTGTTGGAGTTGATTGGTGGCTCGGATTGTGTTGGAAAGCTTAATTTGTGCTATTGGGGTTTTGGTTCATATTGGGAATCGACCAAGGTATGGTTTCGGTTTCCTCTATGTAGTATATAATATTCATGAACACTTAGGCTAGTGACCTATAGGATAGGTTGGATTTATATGGTTGTTGATGATAGTTGGTTGATGTTGTATGTTGAATTGATGTTGCTATGTTGAAAAATAATAATGTTGAGATATAATGCTAGATGATTTTGAATGATTTCATATTGTTGGATATTGATATAAAGCATGAATGAGGTTGAAAATGAGAATTGATAAAGAGAAAGTAATGATTGGTGAATGTGTGGGTGAATGATTGATTTTAGAGTCATATATAGGAGGTTTGATGGTTGAAAATGGTGAATTGTAACCCAAGAGGGTAAATTGTGCTGTAAATGGAAGTTTGGTATTGATCTAGTTGGATGTGGCTTGTGAATTTGGTAAATTTGGGTATATGTGAATGTTGGGTAAAAAGAAATTTTTGGTGAACTTTCTCTGATCATAACTTTTGCCTCGATTTTCAAAATTGGTTTAAATTTTTTTAAAATTAAGGTTCATTGAAAATCCTTTAAATCGATATAAAGTTTGTAAAATTTAGAATTTTGTAGAGGAAGTTATGATAATTTAAAGTTGGTGTTGAAAATCTGAAATTCTGCAAAGTTGCAGAATTTTATGATTTTTGGTATGTGCGCACGCACAACCTTGTGCGCACGCACAACTCTGTAAAATTTTCAGCCTGTGCGCATGCACAGGCAGGGGAAGGCATTCTGTTTGCAGCACTAGCAAAGCTTGTGCGCGCACATACCTAAGGAGGAATTGCAACCTATGCGCACGCACAGACCTGTGCGCACACACACGTTGGGAAGGTCAGTCTGTTGGGGGCGCTAACACAGCTTGTGCGAGTGAATAGACTTGTGAATTTTCATACCTGTGCGTATGCACACCCCTGTGCGTACGCACACTTTTAAAAATCTTTCTGGGTGTGCGCACGCACACCCCTGTGCGGACGCACACGCCCTGTTTCTAAAATTTTTCTTTGTTTTCAACTATTCTACCTTTCCAACAAGGTTGTATGCTTCTCTAACACCATTTTAGGACTCTTAGGCCTGTTTTAGACATTTAAAACATTGGGAAAGAATTTAGGGGTTTTAGATGATATTATTTGGAAAAACTTAGAAAACGAAGGCCTAGGTTTCTGGTGTACTGAGAATGGGTTTGGTTGAGAGAGAAGGAAGAGTAATGAATTCATGATTATTAAAAGTAAATTGAGAAAGTGACAAACTATTGGTTTCGGAAATGGAAATGTTGAATTGTTAGTGGTTGAGATGAGTCGAGGACTCTGAATGAAATAATGGATCCATGCTATACCGAAAAAATATTTTCTGAAACCACTGAACTATTGTTTTATACTGAGATTTTTTGATGGCAGGGACGGGGTAGGATTCCGCCTGTCGAGGTAGCAGCGGTGGCGTAAGGGTGGTGGTTCGTCCCACTTGCGTTGAGATGTGAGGTCTGTGGCAAGAGTATCCCGTTTGCATCCCTTCGGATCAATAGAGCGTGCAGGTGCCGGTACCTGGACAGTTATCTAAGCACTATATCTCGGGGGTTCCCACATGAGGATTCCGAAGGGCGACATCTCCAAGGAGATGTGTCGGGTTGGCAGTTGAACCGACAATGTGATATCACAGCCAATAGGGCAGGCATTCATCATATGCATTTTCTATCTGTTTGTATGTTGTGACTACTTGAAATGGCTTGCCTATTTGTATAACATGCCTATTTGCTATTTGAATTATTTGCCTTATATGCTTCTACTTGTGTTTTGCTTGCATTGTATATTACCTGTGTTTTCTACTGGGATTGAGGAGGTTCGGAAGGCGGTGGCGATGGAATTGCATGGAGGATAGGTTGGTGAAGGCTATGGGACAGCGGTGTTTGGTTAGATTAGAAGTCCCCTAAAACAGAGTACCCTGTTTAGTTATGTTAAGGTTTCATACAATTATGCTTATTTGTTTTAGAATGCTTTAAGTTTGAACTCTTGTGATGGATATGGAGCTTAAAATTACCTTTGGCGTCCCGGGGTCTTATATCCTACATCACTGGGCACTGTTACCATACTGAGAACCTCCAGTTCTCATACCATATTTCTATTATATTTTCAGATGCAGGTCGCAACCCACCTCGGTGAGTTGTCTGGTTGGTGATAGAAGCGGAGGATCCAGATATCTTTTTGAGTCTTTTGATTTATTTTGTATATGTCTCTCACTTTTGTATTTTGTTTTGCCTAGAGGCTTGTATTTGAGAGAACAAAATTGTATAAGATGTTTTTACTGTCTGGTTCATTTTGGTCTGTACATGGCTAGTCGGCTTAAACTTCGCGAGCCATGGCTAGATTCTTATGATATTATACTATTATATTTTGATATATCTTATCTATATCTTGAGCCTTAAGTTAGTAGCTTCGTTAGTACGTTTTGTGCTTTTCAAATCCTGTTTTTGAGCTATATTCTTCATCGGGCTTCTAGATTACACTATTCTTTCTCTCTCTCTCTCTCTCTCTCTCTCTCTCTCTATATATATATATATATATATATATATATATATATTAGAACTGTCATAATCTCTGGTTAACCTTTGCTTTACGACGCGAGGTAAAGCTTAGGCTAATTAGGGTGTTACAAAGAGGTTATTAGAAACCCTTTCGAATCTCTTCACTATTGCAGAAAACTGAGGTGGAACCTGGAATTCAAGGGAAGAAATCAAAGTGTCAGATAAAATGATATTCAAATCCTTTTATTTAACCCACTCATCGGCAGTGTGAGTTAATAGTCTAAGAAGGAAAGTTAATTGTTTGAGAGTCTCTGAAGTGAGATCCTTTGGAAGATTTTATTTCGGCAATTCCTCCATAATCGGAGTTGAGGTTGGTACTTTCCCTTTGTGAGTAATCCTAGACATCACAACCAGAAGTTCATCCAAATCAGCATCAAGAGGGTAGAGATAGTGGCTGTAGGCTCCTCTGTAAGTTTAGGACTTTGAGAAGATGGTCCAAATTGGTTAGTTGGATCTGGAGGATTCTGGGATTATGGAATAGCTTGAGGAGAAGGCATTGTCTTTTTGGTATCTTGAACAAGTGAGTAAATAGTTTGTGAAAGAGGGGAATTGATGATAAGATTGACATCAATCGGAGAAGAAAAGGTAGAATTATTTACACCTTGAGGTGAAGGAGATTTTTCTTTGTTCGAGTCTATTAGACTTTGTTCTTCAACGACTGATGGGTCGATAACTTGGATTAGTGTAACAATGGTGGTTATCGGCTGAACAGGTGATGGAGGTTTTTGGGCTTTAGGCATATAATGAGAGATCATTTTGCCACTTGAAGTGGATGAGCTCAAATGATGATCTTCTTACTTTTCTGGATTGATTTATGAATGGTCCTTCCAGCCTTTGTCTTGATAAAAATAGTCATAAGTGAAATAAAATGGAAATCGATGAGACCCAAAGCTAAATTAATAAATAATTATACCTGGGCATAGGGCTGGCAATGGGTAGGGTAGGGTAGGGTTTGGACTCTACCCTAACCCTACCCGCGGGTTGAAAACTTTCTTAAAACTCTACACTATCTTACCCGCGGGTTGAGAGATTCTCAACCCTAACCCTACCCGCACCCTAAAGTTCTAAACCCCAACCATTTTAAATTTTATACATATTAATAAAATAGAAAATAAAAAACCGAGTTCAAATTAAAATTAAAATTAAAAACAATAAAATCTTAAAGAAATCTAACATAAAATTACAAAAATATGAGCATCAACTAGCTTAGTGGTTATTTCAAATTTTTATAAAAGAAAGATTGTGAGTTCATTACTCACTTTCTTTACTATATACATAACTTTTATATAAATATTATATAATATATTAGGGATGTGGCTAGGATAGGGTAGGGTATACCCTAAACCCGTACCCTACCCTACCCGCAGGCAAATTCGTACCCTACCCTACCCTACCCTATCCGCCGCAGGTAGGGTAGACAACCCTACCCAAACGAGTTGGTTTGGATTGGGTACTCGCGGGTAGGGTATATATTTCCAGCCCTACCTGGGCAAATCTACTAGGTTTGAGATGTGGAAACGGAGAAAAAGTCTTTGATGACTCATTGGAATTGGAATTGCTGGAAGAGCCTGTGAAAAACCCATTTATCTTGCAAAATAATAGGGGGCATGGAGGATAATTTTGAATTGTTCTTTCTTGTATTGAGGGATTCCCGTTGGAAAACCTAAACAGCAAGAAAGTTTGCCCAAATAGTGTTGTTCAACGGGTTATCATCATCAATAGCGGAAAAAAAGAAGTCGTTGGAACCAGGACGGACCACACCTTCGATTCATGAAAAGGGCAAGCATTAATTCCTCATTTCAAAAACTTTTGCATGAATTGAATTTTGAGAATGCTTCCCAAAAGAGTTCTTCAGTTGGGTTGGCATTTTGGAAATTTGGTTAAAGAGTAATTAATCGAACACCTTCAATGTGTTATTTGTTTGAAGTTGTGATCCCTCCCTTTTTCATGTATTTTTCAAAAATAGCATTCAACCAGAGTTGTAAAAGCCAAAGGGGACCCTAGCGTTGATTGAAGACTTTTTTCGGAGACTGTCAATTAGTTGCCCCAATTTATCATATAGATTCCCTAAGAGTAATTTTTCCAGATTGAGTTTATGCCCTTCGTGAAGTAAGGCAGCTAGTGAATAAATAGTTTTTGCATCAAGATGTTCCTCGAGCAGAAGACGATAGCATTCAACATGGTAGGCCATCATATGAAAATGTGATTGGTGGGCCAATCGAATAAAGATCAAAAAATTCACATCGAAAGTGTGGGCCAATCGTTCCACATGGGAGATGAAAATTGTTTGTGGTTTTGTTCTAAAAACAGAGCACAGCGCCGATCATCCAATGATGGGTAGTTGGTGTGAAATGATAATGACGAAGGAGTTCGTGAGTACCTTGTATTCTCCAAGCTTCGCCTTTTACTGGTTCCAGTCGTTGGTACCAAGTGAGGAAATCGACAGTTTTAAAGGTAATTTTGGGATTATTTCTGAAAGATTTTTTACTGTCAATGAAGGGTGCTATGAAAAGACTTTGTTTGATAAGAAAATCTTCCCCTTCGACACTTGGGAAGAAATGGGCATTTTCTTGGTTTATTCATAGTTCTGTAAAGGGCCGACGAAATAGTAAGTATTGTCTTCGACAGTAAAAGGGACAAGGATCTTCTTGTCACTCGTAATATTCTCAGGATCCTCAATGACAGTGTCATTGAATCGAGATAGTATTCTCAGGTCAGACTGGTCATGAGATTCAGTCATAACTTATTTTCCTTTGTCTTGAGTTGTTGAAGTCTCTAAAGTTTTAGAAGAAGCCATTGATGTCGAGAAGGAAAAGAAATGAGTGTTGATTTGGTATAGAATAAAGAAAGGTGTACAAGAGATCTAAGGAAAAGACTAGGGTAGCTGTTTGAAAGAAGACGAATTGGAAAAGAAAAATGAGCTATGGAGATGAAAGGTTTATAAAGAGAGCTTTAAAAAAATTTCAAATTTTGAAAAGGAATAGACTTCTTTGAGAAACCACAATTAAAGGAAAGAGAAGATAGCCGTTTGTGGGAAAACGGACCATCATGGACATTATTTTTTTTAAAGGAAGCGAAAATGTGGAGTTTTGAAGAAAATTAGGATTGAGCGTTTAAACTAATAGCTTGATAGACGCATCAATCTTAAAGGGGTAATTTGTTAGTCGAAAAATATATAATTTCGAAGACATCAAGATCGAGGCACAATAAATATTCTTTCGAGAGATGTAATCCTTATCGAGAAGGATTCTTCGAGAAAAAGAGGTAGAAGTCATTCGGTAAATGATGCATCACTATTTCGTGGTATATTTTGTACTTAATTGAGTGGATTTTATCCACTAAACTCACACTTATTCATATAATTTGTATGTTTTACATTTTCCTTCCTAATTTTGTGCTGTGATTGAAAACATGATTCTTTGGCCTTAAATTACTAATTTTAATTCTCTCTTATTACCATTCGATGCCGTGATATGTGTGTTAAGTGATTTCAGGATTTATAGGGTAGGAATGGCTTAGAGGATGGAAAGGAAGCATGCAAAAGTGGAAGGAATACAAGAAATTGAAGGAATCGCAAAGCTGTCAAGCCTGACCTCTTCGTACTAAATCAGACATAACTTGAGCTACAAAGGTCCAAATGAGGCGGTTTCAGTTGCGTTGGAAAGCTAACATCTGGGGCTTTACAACGATATACAATTCACCATGGTTTCCTTGCTGTTAGATGATGCATACGCGCGCATGACTCGTACGCGTGGATAGTGCGGCAGACAAGCGATGCGTACGCGTGACGTACACGTACGCGTGACAGAGCCACGTGCTGGACGTATCAGAAAATGCTGGAGGCAATTTCTGGGCTCCTTTTGGCCCAATTCCAAGCCCTAAAAATACAGATTAGAGGCTGCAGAGTGGGGAATCACATTAATTCATTCATACAACTTCTCATTATTCATAATTTAGGTTTTAGATATAGTTTTCTAGAGAGAGAGGCTCTCTCCTCTCTCTAGGTCTTAGGATTCCTAGTTTTATGCTTTTGAGTTGGATATTGAAAAGAGTTACTACCTCTGTTGAAGTCTTTATCATTCTAGTTTGTTTCCTATTCCTTTACTCTTTTTATTCCCCATTTACTTTATTTAGAGTTATATGGATACCTTCGATTTTGGAATTAATTAATGCAAAGATACTTTTCTATTTAATTTCATTATTTCTTGATTATTTTCAATTGAGTCCAATTATCATGTCTTCTTTCTACTCCCTTTACATGTATGCAAAATTGGCATCCATGTCAATAGAGTAGGCTTCCAACTTGGCTTTGGAATTGATTAATATTTGGAGACCCTTGAGTTGGAAAACTCAAGAGTTAATTTGTAATTGGGAATTGTTGGCTGGCTCTCTAGTCACTAACGCTAATCCTTCTCAAGGGAGACGATTAAGACTTGTGAATAGAAGTTGGCTCAACTACTTGACTTTCCTTTATTCAGTAAAGGATAACTAAGTAGAAACAATGACCTATTACTATTAGTCTTGGGAAATTCAACAAGGATAGAACTTTCAACTAATCTTCTCCTAGCTAAGGCTTTTTATTTTAATTACATAAAACCTCTTGTTAATTTTCATTGATTTAATTTATAATCATTTATTTTTCCATTCCTCATTCAAAAATTTCTCAGAAAATTCATAACCAATAACAAGAACACTTCCCTGCAATTCCTTGAGAGACGACCCAAAGTTTAAATACTTCGGTTTATTTTTATTGGGTTTGCTTTAGTGACAAACAATTTTTTGTATGAAAGGATTCTTTTTGGTTTAGAAACTATACTTGCAACGGAAATTTATTGTGAATTCTTTATTAGCGAAAATCCGATCATCAAAATGGCGCCGTTGCCGGGAAATTGCAAACGTGTGCCTTATTATTAGTTATTGTGAATAATTTTGATTTTTTATTTCTTTGTTAGTGTTTCTAGTTTTAGGAGTTTATTTTCATTAATTCTTATTAGTTTTTGCTTTTACTTGCTACTATGAATTCTCATCCCTTTGGCTATGAGTTTAGTTCAAATTATGTTGTAGGGAATGGAGGCTACAATGAGAATATGCATCGAGGATAGGAGAATCAAAGATAGGAGGAGTCACAAGGATTTGATCAACCCTCTTGGCAACAACCTCCACCAACATACTATGACCAAGAGCCATTCCAAGAGGCATACCAAGATAATGGCTATGGTGAGCACCCTTTTGATTATCAACAACCACCACCATATGCCTATGAACCCCCTCCTCAACATAATTTTGAACCACCATACTCACAAGCCCTTTCCACCATTCACCTCCATATGACCCTAACCCATATCCACCATACCAACCACCTTATGAGCCAAATGAACCATACATAGAACCACTACAATTTCAACCCAATTACTCCTAAGAACCACCACCTCAATATCCCTATCAAAATGAACCATCTCTATATCCTTATCAAGATGAACCACCCTCCTATTATGAACCCTTTCTCCAAAATAATGAACCCTCCTATCCACCCCAACCTCCACTGGATGACAACACCCTTAGTGTTATTCGCCAAGGGCAAATAGAGCTTTAAACCACACTTACCTCTGCTTTCACTGGTCTAACCTCTACTCTCCAAGCTCTTATATCCCGCATGGATCAATCTTCTACCTCGAATACTCAACCTTCAAACTCTAGTACACCACCACCCTCTATGGAAGAATATCCATATCCATCAATCCAAGAGCAACATGATCCCAATTATGCTATTGACATGGAACAAGAGAGAAGGGATCGTCTAGGGGACTTAATGGATCGGATTCATGCATTTATACTTCAAAAGAAGCAAGAAGAGGCCCAAAAGGTGGAGGTAGTAGAGACCCTTGAAGATGAATGAGTAGTTGAAGAATTAGTGAAGGACGACATCAAGAAGGAGTTCGATTTTGTACTAGAGCAAGTGGAGAAAGCCAAAATTATAAAAGAAGAGGAAGTGGTTGAAGACTTAGGAGATGCAGAACCTCCATAGGAAAGTCAAGTCATAGAGCCTCCTTCCAAGACATTTGAAATTGATGTTGAGGAGGGTGTACAACCTCCAAGGCATATCATGGTTGAAGACTTTGAAGAGGTTGATCAAGAGATGGATTCAATCATTGTTGAATCCTTATCTACAATTGAATCCTCTCCCATTGGACTAGACATGGAGATTAAAGAAGAAGAAGCACAACCTCCCATGCATGCCCTTGGTAGGCAATAAAGAAGAGATTGAATTGGAAGAAAGCTACCAAGAGGAAGAGGTTAAAATTGAAGAAGCTTGCAAAGAGGTAGAAGTTGTCAAAGAAGAGCACAAGAGAGTGGAGCTTGAAATCACCTTGCCAAAGTTGTTGGAGACCTCTCCACCTAAGTCACCATCATCCTTCACAACATTTAAGTGGGTAAAATTCATATCCCTTATCTTTCTCATTCCACTTGAATATGGTTCACTTGAGACAGATGGTCAACTTAGAGCTCTTTGTGGCGTTAAGAGTAAGAGGAAGATAGTTAGTGGTTGGAGTTGTCATGCAAGGTTCAATATGGTTGTATGCTCCAAGTTGAAGTGCAAGGATTAGTATAGAGCTCGATTGAATGGGTCTAGAAAGTTCTTTGGATGTCTCAGTGAGAATTCAGATTGCTTGCCACCCGATTGGAACAATGATGATCAACTTGAAGACGGGTGTAGAAACAAGATTTGGAATCCGGAAATACATGAGGATCAAATTTGGGAGCCCTTAGCTTGTGAAGAATTCCATCAAAGCTTAGAGCTATTAATTTTGAAAAACGGAGCTTATTGGAAGTCCAAGCATTGGTGGATGTTCAGAGATGAGTTCAAGCATAAGCCACCATGACAAGGAGCTCACAAAATGTCCAACTTAAGGACTTTAACTAAAAGTGCTATGTGGGAGACAACCCACCATAGTATGATCTTTCATTTTTATTCTTAGTTTTATTTTATTTTATTTTTATCAGTGTTCATTCATAATTTCTGCATCATCACCTGCATTCTGCATAAAAAAAGGGTGTACGACACGTAAGCGTCAGTGACACGCACGCATCATATGGGGTATGCACAACCATTAAAATTAAACAGAGAGTTACGCTGGAACGACGCGAGAGGGGTGCTAGGCGCGTAGCCAGATCCACGCGTACGTGTGCTACACGCGTACGCGTCCCATGAGTTTTTACCTATCCACGCGTAAGTGCCACTGACGCGTAAGCATGGAATGAAAAAATCGGCGTCAATAGCGAATTGAACAAAGAGTTGGACTGCCACTGTGCTGGAGTCGCGCGAGTAGTCACGCGTACGCGTGACCGACGCTCACGCGTCAGTGCGCACTTTTGGCCACCCATGTGTACGCGTGGGCGACGCGTACGCGTCGCATGGCTAAGGCAGTTTTCACGTGCATAAGTGATGCACGCGCGCGCGTCGCGCCCTGTTTTTCATTTCTTACTTCCTTCTTCTCTCCTTTCTCCTTCTTTCCTCCTCCTTTCTTACTTTCTTCTTCTTCATTCCTTTAACTTCTCATCCTTATTCTCTTTCATTCTATTTTGCTTATTGCATTTGCATACTTCCACTCATTGTATTTTAATTTTGTGCATGTTTTTATATTCTTTTCTAAATTTGATACTTTTTCTTCGGTGTTGAATTTTCTTGCTCAACTGTTGAATATCTCTCGCATTCTTTTGGTGCTTCGTGACTTGTTTTAAATTGTTGGGTATTATTAATTATAAGTCAATGCTAATCTTTTATGATACTTGCATTCCATTTGCATTGATACGCACTTATACTATCTTGCATTACCCACACTCTTTCCCCCAATGTTGCAATTTTTGCACTATTGATATGCCATTTGCTTCTACTGTTTTCTCACTTTCATGTTGTAGCTACCATGTAACTGAGACCCTTATTATTTGGCATTAACCCACCCATACTTTATTTATTTTCTTATCGTTATTTCTAGGTTACTTTTCTTCTTTTTCCTCTTCTTTCAGGATGGCCACCGAGAAGGGAAAGGAGAAGCTTCTCAATGGGGTGATATACAAGTCCATCTGCACATTCTTTGGAGAAAAACGTCAGTTGTAGCAGCCCGTCCACTTGCACGTCTTAGCATGCACCGAGGACGGTGCAATCTTTAAGTGTGGGGAGGTCGATACCGACTTTCGTGGGTTAGTTATTTCCTATTTCAACACCAATGTTTAATTTATTAGTTATTACATTTGCATGTTTGATTGCATGTTTATTTGATTTTGTGCATGTTCTTCTACCACTACTTGGTTGGAGTGATAAGTTCTTTTTTGAAGACCTTTTTGAAGATTGTAATTTGGAACATGAATTATAGCTAAGAACACACCACCTGTGAGACTTGAGCTTAATTACATGGTTGCATTTTTTAATCATGAATTTTTATTCTTGTGTGTTTTCTTCTCTATGTAATCTATAGTTTGTTCCATTCTATATGTCCATTGTTTAGTGTATTCGTATGTATGCATATGATTGAGGCCATCATTTGTTATTAGCTCACTTATCCCAAATAGCCTACCATTTCAATTACCTTTGTTTGCCACTTTGAGCCTTTTTATCCCCATTTGTTCTGTATTTTATCACATTACTAACCTTAAGCAGAAAAATAATTAATTACCCCAATTGAATCTTTGGTTAGCTTAAGATAGAGATTGTGTGTCAATTAAGTGTGAGAAATTGTGGGAACTTGGGTTGATAAAATTGTGTTGACAAAAGTATTGGAAATTTGGGTGCATACTCATGTGAGATCAGAAAAAAAAAACCATATGCATTGATGTGTCATGTTTGCTTTCATGTTCATAAAATAAATATTACAATATAAATAAATAAATAAACAGGGGACAAAAATTACCTCAATGTTAAGTTTAATAAAAGATCAATGCATATGTGGTGAAATTAAAGAAAAATTTGATACATGAGTATGTGATGCAAAAGTGGAAATTATGGGTAGCTAGGCATGATCTTAGAATTTTATAGAGTATGTATGTATGTATGTTAGGTGAGAACTTAGGCTGGTCAAAGATTCATATTATAGCTCACTTGGCCATACATGTATCCTCACCCTTATCTTAGCCCCATTGGCCATACATGTATCCTCACCCTTATCTTAGCCCCATTACAACCTTGACAAGACCTCATGATGTTTGCATTTATACACTAAATATTTGTTGATTGGTTAGATGAAGAACAAAGTTTTAGAAATCATGACTAGAGAAGAGTATAGTGATTAACCCTAGACACTTGAGCGATTAGAGTGCATATACACTACCAGTGAGGGTTCAACGCTTGATTCTGTGTTCCCTGCTTTCATGAGCTGTCTTCTTACAAGTTTACTTGTCTTTTACTGTATGATTTGAACGAGTGGAATCTGATTTATTTTTGTCTTGAAGAACTTGTTTACCTTTAACCATGTAGATAGAAACATCTTAGCATTTAGTTGCACTCATATAAATAGGTTGCATTTCATAATTTATACCATTCCCTCTTCACTGCTTTGTAGCTTCTCCTGAGCTTAGCATGAAGATATGCTAATGTTTAAGTGTGGGGAGATTTTATGCACCACTATTTTATGGTATATTTTGTACTTAATTGAGTGGATTTTATCCACTAAACTCACACTTATTCATATAATTCGTATGTTTTATATTTCCCTTCCTAATTTTGTGCTATGATTGAAAACATGCTTCTTTGGCCTTAAATTACTAATTTTAATTCTCTCTTATTATAATTCGATGCCGTGATATGTGTGTTAAGTGATTTCAGGATTTATAGGGCATGAATGGCTTAGAGGATGGAAAGGAAGCATGCAAAAGTGGAAGGAATACAAGAAATTGAAGGAATCGCAAAGCTGTCAAGCCTGACCTCTTCGTACTAAATCAGACATAACTTGAGCTACAGAGGTCCGAATGAGGCAATTCCAGTTGCGTTGAAAAGCTAACATATGGGGCTTCACAATGATATACAATTTGCCATAGTTGTCTTGCTGTTAGGCGACGCGTACGCGTGGATAGTGCGGCAGACAAGCGACGCGTACGCGTACGCGTGACAGAGCCACGTGCTGGACGTATCAGAAAATGCTGGGGGCGATTTCTAGGCTCCTTTTGGCCCAGTTCCAAGCCCGAAAAATACAGGTTAGAGGCTGCAGAGTGGGAGAATCACATTAATTCATTCACACAACTTCTCATTATTCATAATTTAGGTTTTAGATGTAGTTTTCTAGAGAGAGAGAGGCTCTCTCCCCTCTCTACGTTTTAGGATTCCTAGTTTTATACTTTTGAGTTGGATATTGAAAAGGGTTACTATCTCCGTTGAAGTCGTTATCATTCTAGTTTGTTTCCTATTTCTTTACTCTTTTTATTCCCCATTTACTTTGTTTAGAGTTATATGGATACCTTCGATTTTGGAATTAATTAATGCAAAGATACTTTTCTATTTAATTTCATTATTTCTTGATTATTTTCAATTGAGTCCAATTATCATGTCTTCTTTCTACTCCCTTTACATGTATGCAAAATTGGCATCCATGTCAATGGAGTAGACTTCCAACTTGGCTTTCGAATTGATTAATATTTGGAGACCCTTGAGTTGGAAGACTCAAGAGTTAATTTGTAATTGGGAATTGTTGGCTGGGCTCTCTAGTCACTAACGCTAATCCTTCCCAAAGGAGAGGATTAGGACTTGTGAATAGAAGTTGGCTCAACTACTTGACTTTCCTTTATTCAGTAAAGGTTAACTAAGTAGAAACAACGACCTATTACTATTAGTCTTGGGAAATTCAACAATGATAGAACTTCCGACTAATCTTCTTCTAACCAAGACTTTTTATTTTAATTACGTAAAACCTCTTGTTAATTTTCATTGCTTTAATTTATAATCATTTATTTTTCCATTCCTCATTCAAAAATTTCTCAGAAAATTTATAACCAATAACAAGAACACTTCCCTGCAATTTCTTGAGAGACGACCCGAGGTTTAAATACTTTGGTTTATTTTTATTGGGTTTGCTTTAGTGACAAACAATTTTTTGTATGAAAGGATTCTTGTTGGTTTAGAAACTATACTTGCAACGGGAATTTATTGTGAATTCTTTACTAGCAAAAATTCGATCATCAGTAAACCTGATCGAAGAAGAAGAACATGTGGAGTTGATTGTTGGCAGTTACCAATATTGTACAAAAGAGCAGGAACGGTTACTCAAAAATTAATGCACGTGTGAGTTACATTTGAATATGATTGGTTGAAGACTTCTATAAATAGGTGTAAGATCGAAAAAATGAGGGTTGGAATCTCGAATCAGAAAATACTCTCGCACACTCATATCTCCAGCGAATTCTCGAGTCTGTTAAGAGCTTTCTTTTCTGTAGAGTTTCTTTCATGTCTTTTAAATTTCTTTTAAATTTCTTATGATCTTTATTTTAATTGCAAAATTATCTTTAAAGTACATTTACTTTTTTCGTTTTCTTTAAGATTCAGTACTTTATTTTTTATTTCAAAGTCATTTGATCCCATCGAAAACAGATTATTGTTTTATTTAAATTCAATGTTACTCATTTTAATTTCAATCATTTTATTACTTTCAAGTTTGCTTTACTTTTCTTTTAATTTTTTTTATTTGTTTTAATTCAATCGAAAGAGACTTTGTTACACTTTTAAAAACTGTTACTCATAAGAGGAATAAGTTTCGTTCTCAGATAATTAGATATGAACCATTTCAATTTGCTAAAAATCGATAAAACACTATCAACGTTTCACGTGTCAGTTGTTAACAATCTTCGCAGCTTAATCACCGCAGCTTAATCACCTGAACAATGTGACCACCAAAGACACACCTATATATATATATTATCCTGGCCATTATTTGAGCAGCCAGATTGAATAGCAAAAGCAAAAGCGTTAGCTTTGGAAATTCATCATCAGCTAAAGCAGCGCAGTTCAAAGTGTATATATAGGCTGGATGTATCAAATTAAAGATAAATATTTTTGTTTACTCTGTTTGTAATAAATAGTGCATAGACACTTAAACTAATGTGGTGGTGGTGATCAAATAGGACAAATAATAATAATAAACCTATGAAATTAAAGGAACGGAAAACACGGGATGCAAATCCAAAAAGAAAATTGTCTAAACAATCCTTAAGGTTTTAACATTCATACCGAACGTCATATCTCTGAGTACATATTTAGGTTAAACTTTTTTAATAACTATATACATTTTAGCTATTCTTAGTATGAGATTTGGAGAATCTCACTATTTTTAACCAAAAAAAAAAAGCTTCAAACTTATCTTTACATAACAAATTATATATCCATTGATAATATAAAGAGCCTAGAAAATGAATAAATAAACATAGCCTAAATAAAGGTTCGGTTAAGGTTACAAATTATAATAGGCTTAGTCATTTTCGATAAATCCAAATTTTTAAAGTAGCCGCATTGCAGTATATCCACTTCACAAAAAACCTTGCTTTTTTAAGGATATAGATATAATTAATACAACGATATAGTATTAATAAGAGGGAAGCCAATCGTAGCTTGAATAAGTGAAGTGCAATTGAGTATTAACTGAAAGAGATTGTAACCATAAACAAATCGGAAAGAAATTAAATCATCTCTCAGACTCGGTATTATATTTTTGTTCATATTTTATCAATAAAATTTAACTATATCTATTTAAATTTTTTTTTTGTTATTATTTTTTTAATTTTATTTTTATCATGTGTCTAATTCTTATTAATAGGATGTTAATAAGAATATAATAATGAGACATGTAATCTGGAATTCTGGATCTAACCATACATTCCAGTTCCATATAGTTTGAAAATTAATTAATATCACTCCTCACTTTATGCTTATTACTTTCTGTCATGTTTTTACGTTATGATCCCTAGTCCCTACCACTACCCGTTAAATCCCACCAGCGATTGTTATTTTCTTTCTTTTTCGAACTTTTGTCATAAGAAAATTTGTTCATACTCACATCAAGACACTGCATTTTCACTAACATGAATGATATATTTATAACGTCCTACGAGAACCCCACAACTGTTTTGGTGATCAATTTAATTTCACCTTTTTTTTGGGTTAAAACCACTTATATATCAACAGCTATTAAATTTTGGTCATCTTGGTCCAAGTTAATTATATCAATATAAGTTGCGTGTCCTTATAATTTTTTGTTTAAAAAAAAACCATGCTATGCGCTTCAATAGTGTGAATTATTTCGAACTTTACCTTTTTGACCAAGCAATCTTTCGTGTTGATTATGGATGAAATGATGAATTCCTCGTAAAAAATATCCATCTCCCCAATATATAACCTCCTTTTCAAAGTTTGGCCCTGTTCGTCCTGTTTTATCCTTATTAGTATTTCATACCAAGGAGCCACAATACTCCATGGCCATGGCCCCGCTAATAAGCTTTATTTATAAAATAAGTAGTATAGTTCAACTGGTGCACAGCTACTTTTCAAGGTTCTAGGGCTACACGGATCGGATCGGATATCGGATCCTTAAATTTGCGGATCAAATCGGATCGGATATCGAATATATCCGCATAACTGAACCTTCTCTTTTTAATTATATTTCTATATAAAAAATTCAATAAAAATATTTCTTTTACATTTTTAAAATTATTTATTCCTAAAATATTTTTAATCAAACTTTTCCTAAATAACAAAAATAAAATAATACAATATATGAATAATAATTACTAACTAAAACATACAAATAAGTAAATATAACACCAAACATATATATTATTTATTTACTTTAAATTATTATTATTATGCGGATTTGCAGATCCGTGGATCGGATACGCGGATGTAGAGTAGATATCCGCGATCCGATTCGCAAAGAATGCAGATCGAATGCAGATATTTACTGCGGATCTGCGGATACGATCCGATCCATGAACACCTCTACAAGACTCTACCAACTTGTAGGTTCTGAGTTAAACTCTTTCTCTGCATTGGATGAAATTTTTCCTATAAATCAAATTAAAACTTTTGGCCCCCCAAAATTTCTCTTGAAGCTCACCACTGCACTTCATATTGATTTGTGTGTCTAATAATAACTCCGTATTTTATTTGTTTGATTCTTATCTTCAAGTCATCATAGGTTATCACAAATATATATTCAACAACTTATTACTTTAATTCTTATATGTAAACATATACCAAAAACCGACCCCCTGGTGTGATATTACTTAAAGAGCTAACATTTCTTTATGATGAAGACATACATTAGTAGTTGAGGGAGGCTCAATTACTATAATAAACAAAAACTAGAAGAGAATATTTAGAAACTGTTTAGAGAGTTACCTTGATGAAGTTGGACCTAAAAACACGTGAGGTTTAAACTCTTTTTGGAGTAGCGTACGACGTTTTTTGGTGTCGAGATGCTGCTGTCCGAGTTTGTCGTAAGAAGGGAGGGTTGGTACCTGTAAGAGATTCCGATACTTACGTTAGCAAAAATTTTAGACAGATTTTTAGTATATTAAAATTTTGAAAAATACCTGAGGATGTCAGGGTATATATAAATGTAGAGGTGAGATCAATAACCACCTTTTAAGTAGTCTCACATTTAATAGTGGGTTAGTTATTCTCTTTTGGTAGAGAGATTGTTGCATTGAGATCACCTTCTTAGATGAACATGAGTGATAGTAAGAGTTGATTACTTATTTAAATAAGTAGGACTAAACTCACGTCGTTATGGCCGATCTCTATGAGGTCGAGTAAGTATCAATCTAAATATTATCTATAAATTAAGTTTTATTCATTTTAAACTTAGTAATAAGACAAAATTTGAACAGAAACTAAGCTGAAATTAAAGATATATACCTTCCGAAAAACATTTCAAATGTTGTAACTCTATTTTGAATTGTTTTTTTATTGTTATTTACTCTAAATAATTTATACACACAAAGATAAGAGAAATGTTAAGGGTATCAAAATTTATTATTTTTGGTCATCTTTTATCTATTAATTCAATTTTTTTAGTCTAGTAATCTAACATCATACTTTATCCGATATTTTTAAACATTAATAACTAACTGATAATTAAAAATAATAAATTTTAATAGTGATCTCATATTTCTCTAAAGGTGATTCACCTCTTTTAAATTAATTTTTGGAATTGAATTAGTCCCACTCATATATGTGTCAATATTTCCCTGCCTTACGAAGCTAAGGTTGGTAAATTAGTTACGTTGTAGAATATAACAGTATAATTGAAATCTAAGGTAGGAAGAAATAATATCTGACAGGATAGGAGAAACGTCTCATTAGTAATCAATCATGATTAAGCTTAAGTTCATATAATGCATCTCAAATCCAAGATTCATCATATTCATTTTGCATGTTTTAGAAATCTTTTAATTAAAGTGGCCGGCTGTGGAATGTGGTGGTATGGAAGGGTCCCAAAACCGGGACACACCCAACCCACCGCACAAGCTTAATTAGGTTTACTTTGAACTTTGAAGTTGATGTTTCGCTTAATAGAGAAGATGGTATTGGAATCTTTGACTTTGAAGAAGAAAAAAAGAAGTGTGTTGGATAAAATCTTGGAAAGCTGACAAAGAAGATTCATTAATTCATAGTTGAATTGCACCATAGTGAGTCACTGTTCGTGCTTCACATGCATGGACCATCGCTATTTCTATAGTCTCATTTCTTCACATTCAAATCTCCACTTGAATATATGGCCATCAATGATGTCCTCTATCTCCTTTTACTCATATATATACCTTAAACCAGATGCTAACTGATGAAGGTTTCTAATTAACAAGATGGCTTTGTCTTCAATGGTAAAGAATATCTTCTGTAAATTTTGCTAGGAAATTAAACCAATGTTTCTTTTTAGATAACAATCAACTAATAGAGAAATGAATTGGTAAAGATTAATAAAAATAATTTTTAAAAATAAAATATTAGTTAAAAGAATTGATTTCCAATTTTTTTCCATTTTCTTTTTTAAGAGATATTCCTAACATCTTGATTTAAATTAAGAATTAAAAAAATTCATAAGTAATAATTTTGACTTCTTGAATTTGTAAAAGTTAATTTTTATATTTACAAAAAACTGCAAATTTATTTTTCTGTTGATTAGAATTAATTATAATTAATTAGTGGTAGTCCTATTTTTCTTGTTTATATAACTTTTCATATATTTTTTTCCAAGACCTATTACATAACAGCAATACCTAATTGATATTTACTAAAAATGAGTGATAGAAAACATCTATTATTAGTTCTCTGCTTGATTGATGAAATATAAGAAATGATTTTAATGATAAAAGCTGCTAATAAGCTAGCTAGCTTTTGCATCATGGTTACCATCATACCAAATATATATGTAACATGCATGCGTACCAAAATACGTGGAAGATTCCTTCTTCAAGAATGATAACAATTCTGATGATGTGAATTGTGATTGCTCCTACATAATGATCACATTTGAGAAAAAGACAAAGCACGATCATACAAGGCTTTTAAATTGTAGATATACATGTTGATATAGTGGGAGGCTAAGTGGCAAACTACATGCAGAGAAAGTTAAGATCTAATAATCTTGTGCCGTTCATAGTTGTTTGATCACATCCTGAAAGAGATATATCGATCCAATTCTTATCGCGTTCATATTATTTTGATAAATCACCTATTAAAATTAATTATTAGTATAAATATATATTAAAATATAAAATATATATTGAAAATGAATTAAATAATAAATATATTTATACATAAATATATAATAATTAATTTGTCACTAACTTTAGTTGGATAATTATTTGATTTTAGGTTGGCTAACATGTGCCTTTAAATTTACCATTAATGAAAATTTTTTAATATTTTTATTTAATGAATACAAAACAAATACATTAAAAATTTTAAATTTTTTATATTTTTAATAATATTTTTTTTATTTTGTAATTTTCACATGTGCCCTAATAAACCCTTCAATTTTAAACCGATTGATAAAATGAATTTATGTATGCGTGGTTTCCTTATCTTACTACACAATTTTTTCGTTGTTTCCTGCCTGGATCAAGTTGAGCATTTGTCAGCATCGCACAAGAAAATGACACTAGTTTTTGTCATATTGAAGCGAGAAGGTTGTATCACTTTTATGCACTACTTTTATATTTTTTATTTTTGTATTAAAAGTAATTGATAAAAAATAAAAAATATTTTATATCATAAAAAAATTACAAAAAATATATAAAAAAATACAACTATTAATGTACTATTCCTGTCCAACAAGTACCAAAATTTACTGCACTCACCACCTGAATATTCACTGTCCTAAGTTATTCGTGACCAACACGTACCAGATTCATGATATTCTCATTCGTTGTCCTAGCTTTTTAAAGTTTTTTCATGATATTCTCTTTTGTTCAAGACATTAGTGAGTGTGTTAGCAGCTGCAAGCATGAATGAAACAAATGTTGGGTGCGCATTCGGCTTGATCTTGGATAGAGAATAATTAAGCAGGGTGGGGAACAAACATAATGAAGCCATCTGTCATAAATAGATACACCTGTAAAATGTATGCATAGGGGAAGATACATTCAAATGTAACCCAGCAAGCAACCTTATACTATGCTAAAGTCGTTAACTGTATACAACTGAAACTGTCATGATCGGTAAAACAATTAAATCTTATGCAACAGAGACACGTTTTGCTGGTTATTGTTAGCCAATAACTTTTTAGCCCTTCCATCAACATATTTACCCTCAGCAGTCAGCGTGTGGAGTCTTCCCTACTCATCAAACAGAAAGAGATACGACTTTCTGTTTCCCCCTTATTCGGCATTTGTATCTTCAACAACAGATTTCTTGTATTCCGGCTTCAGCTCGTAAGTTCCTTGATTGGCACCTCTTTTATTGTATACACATAGTTCATTCAGGATCTCTTTCAAGAATTGCTGCATAAGAAAATAGTGGGCCAATAGGACAAATGAGCTATATGTTACAAAATGCATGAATTCTATATAACTCAACAGGCTGGGAAATCAAAGAAACTGTGTAAATATATGCATCAACACTCAACACAAACACACACACACAGAGAACAAAGACATACAGCAGGTTGATCAGTTTCCTGGACAAGCTGCTTCAATGCCCAATTAGGCTGTCTTTCAAATAACTTGAACATTATATCCTCCAGTTCTCCTCTATCTCTTCTTGTTCTCTTTGTATCAGTTTGTTTAACTGGCTGTGTCTTCTTCTTATCCTGTGAAAGTTTCATACTTATGAGAAAAGACTCTCGAACAAATTTTTCCATGGAAAGTCACATTTGAAGGACCAAGCTTTCCTCTTGGATCAATGAATTTGAATTACTATTAAACCAATTTATTACAATGGTAGGATCTTATTATAACACTTATGGTTGCATTGTGGCTATTATATAATATCGGGCAGATCTAGAAATTTTTTATATGCAAGGGGCCAAATTTTATACGAGCTTTTAATTCTTTTTTTGTGTTATATTTTTTTTTAAAGAAAAAAAACATAGAAATTTTTTTCAGTAATTTCGTTTTTGACATGACAGTTACATAAAAAAGACAAGACAATATTAATAGTATTTTATAAAATTACAAGATATCAATGCATTTATGGTGTTAAGAAGTTGTCACGTACCTTTTTAATTAAAATTAATTCTTTTAAAAATTTCAAAAACTTTAAAACAAATCATAAATTATTAATTAACTCAAAAGTATCTGTACCCTTATAGAATACAAGATACAACTCTCAAAATAAAACAATAGTCCAAATAAACTATCATGAAAAATAAGGTAAAAGTTTTTCCTTTCAACAATATAAGTCTAGAAGAAAAATAGTATTTTTTAAAAGAATATCTAAAGTACACAATGTGATTACTAAAACATAATGAAGTAATTCATTATTAATTTTCTATATAATGATAAATACGTTAATATTTTAATATTATTAAAAAATAAACGAATTTCTAAAAAATGGATATAAAGATGATTATATAAATTAATTTCAAAAAGTATAAAGACCACTTGAGTATAGGTATTAAATTGGTTAAGTGAAAATATTAATGAGAAAAAATAAGTGAAACTTAAACCCATTACATAGTTAAAATAATGACATATAAAATCACAAAACCATGTAAGATTGTTTATTTCATCAAGAATAGATCCCATATATAAATGTAGTTCTTTAAGACCAAGGCCCGGGGCCGGTTTATCCGCCCTGTATATAATGAGCTATATATTACAATGAATTTGCCATTAATGTAAGACATAGACATACAAAGCCCAGAATTCTATATAAGCATAAGAAAATGATGTAGAGTCAACTACGAGCATGTTATCATACAAAGTATAGAAAGTGGGTTACCTTTGAATTGGATGAAACTAGACCAATCATTCCAGGCATTGGCCTCATTAATACTCCACGATCATTATCAATAACCTTCCAATTGAATCAAGGGAACTAGAATCAACTTTTTAATCATAGAAATATAACATTATAAAGGAACAATGAAATACTAAACATGAAGCACTACCTGTATTTGTCGATTTTTTATCATGGATTTGTTTGTTCTCTCACGACACAATTTGCCATACTCTTCAATGTTTTCACCATGGGGCTTCATATCGAACTTATGTTCAACCTTCCCTTCCATTGCAACCTTGCCACCTAAAGTACATAAACATAAAACCCGTTAACAGGCTTAAGGTAGCTATGATTCAAGTATAACACATCTCACGGGCCATTGTACTACAGTGGTGACTACTGCGCAACCATTGCAAAATGAGATTCAGGTGAACATGAATATTTATTAGTTTTATTACACCAATATTAAACAATTGTTTCATTGCTTAAACTCAATGACTTTCCATCTCACATTTACTTAGTTATCTTCCAACTATCCCTTCTCGACATAAACATCCAACTCAATGCAACACAATCTTGCTTGATCCAATAAGAGATAATTGAAATTCCTACCAGTAAACAAGAACAAAAAGTGTAATTAAGCTGACAATACGATTCTGACCTTGGCTTGTCTCTGAGAAAACACACATAGGTACAAAGTCTTTAAACATATTCAGGGAATATGTTTTTGGCATATTAACAGCATCAGTCCCAGCCATCTCCATCGTAAACTGACATAGTTATGAGAGAGTATAAACGAATTTTCTCACATTAATACAGGCAGAGAATATTAATCAAGATTCAAGAGCATTTAAATATATAAAGATGAATCTAAAATCTGAAAACTTCAATTTAATAGCAAAGTCAATACATTAAAATTGAACAATAGCGGGGAAACATGTGAGTTGAAGGTTAGCTACTACTCTTAATTTGTTGAATGCAATTTATAAGTAATTCACTTTACAACATTATGGTAAATTAACAAGGAAAACAAATGAAAATTCAATTAATAATACCCAAAAAAAAAAAGGGCTGAACACAGAGTAGAATAAATATAAGGGATTTGGTGTCTTGTAGCTTTTCGAAACAAAGAACTTCAATTATAAATCCGTAAATCACACTAGTTCCTAAAATCAGTAGTCATAAAGCACTTCGCTTTCAAGCCAATATGCCTAGAAGAATCCACACGTGACCGAGAAAAATAAACAAGCTGCCAATTTTGCATAATCTGATATCACAGCAGCGTAAGACTTTGGAAGAAAACAGCTAAACCTAACAGCTAATAAATCTAAAGAGTGATGAACTATCCTAAACGGATCTAGCACAACAGGAGAAGCGAATTAGCATGATGCAGAAGCTGAAAACAAGGGAAAAATCGAGGGGGGAAAAGGGGAATTTAGGGTTTGGGGGATACCTGAAGAGCAGAGGGGTCATCGGCGTGGAGAGGATCAAGGGAGAGAACGACCTTGGCAAGTGGCTGAGAAGGAGGGTGGTTCTGCCACGACTTGGAAACGACAAGAGGGCACTTCATAAGCCACACAGATCGCTCCGCCTTGGAAGTCTCCAAGTTGGAGGTGCTGCTGCCAACATAACCGTTTTCCTCCTCCATCTTCTTATGCTTCTTTCTCTCACACTTTCCCCTTTCCTTCTTTTGTTTTCTTGCCCCTTTAACAAACCAGACTCGCCTCTGGGACCTGCATCACAACCCTTAGTCAATTCTGCTGACTTCACTTGGACCTTCTCCTAATTAAATGGGCTCCCAGCCCACTACTCATACCATGCTACTGATCCTCACATCCTTATGGACCCAAAATGTACTACTTAGTGCATATTATTTTTTGCAATTAACCCCCCTATCTACATGATAAACTTTAAGTTACCTATATGTCCAAAAAAAAAATTCACCTATATAAAAAAAAAAAAACTTTCAAGTTAATGCCTTATATTTATATGAAGTTTTTTCTTTTACATTTATAGTTTTGAGAATCAAATCGAAGCGGTCAAACCAACAGACGAGTTAAATTTGAATAATCAGAGATTGATCATTGGATTGATTCGGGTCAAGATTAAAAAAAACTTGGAAACGAAATAGTTAAAAATCGAAAAAATGGATTAAAAAATCAGTAATTGGTGGAATTAGTGCAGTTTTTTAGTGGTTAGCTGATTTAAAATAATAAACTACAAAAAAGTTTAATTTTTTAAAATTGATATATTTTATATATAAATATATTATTTTATTATATTCAATTTAATGTCTTTTTTTTTTAAAGGTAAACTTGTAATTTATTGCATAAAAAGTGACAAATACAATATCAGCATAATTTAGTATTGAGAGATGCTATGGTGCCGAAAGAAAGATCCTTCAGCAGCTACGGAGAGTGCATGTCACATGGTGATGGCTACACGTGTCTCGTTAAAGTGTTCATCATGGTTCGAGGCGCTGCAGTTGAAAGCAGGCAGTTCAAGAGAGGATTTCAAGGTTCAGAAGGTTTGTGTCAGACTCTCTTATTAACAACGAGATTAAGAAATAAATATTTGTGTCAGACTCTCTTTTTCATGGTCCAGTTAGTCCTTATTGTTGACATATTGGTGTCCAGGTCCATATTGCAAATAAATAAATATTATAATTACTTTGTTAACATAAATTGATTAGCATTGCTTAATGCAATATTTTACTGAAATCTACGTCACATCTCTTCTGAAGTGCGAGACCTACGTCTGAACCCTCCAAGTACATGCTGCAGCTATGGGAAAGCTACTCACGCATCAACAACACACTCCAACTTGACACGTTTTCACCAGCATGTGCAGAGGAATCTATGCCTCAGCACCAGAGAATTTTCCTTTAGTATTTGGTATTAATGAAATGACAAACTTAAAGGGGTGAAGAAAAAGCTAAAGAAATTGAAAAAGAAGCTTAAAGCCTCGACTGTCTTTGCATGCAGTGAGCTCTGTACTGGTTCACTTTCATCGTTTCCTGGGACAGAACTTCCCCACCAGGTTCTCATCGGTTTTGTTCAACGGTGAAGGAGTTCCGCGCCAACAAAAGTTTCCAAAGGAGGTAAGCAATTTCACCCTTTTTTTTTTCTTGAAGTCTGCTTGAGATTTAAAATTCTCCACCATTTGATTCCACCATTGTCATGCTTATAGGTTTGTGTCTCTTAAGATGTCATTGGCAAATTGGGACCTGTTCCATACCGCCATGGACTTCGAGCAGAAAAACACCGCGTGCAATGTGGTTTCTGGCTTTGTCAAGCATCTTAGGCCAAAGGGATCAATGTTGGAGATTCTGTTATGCATCTTCTCCAGCACTGCTATACCCTCATGGACTAATCTCTATATGAAGTTTCGAATTTTCGGCTGACACTATATATTCTAGATTTGTTGCCATAAGTCTTTCATTTGAAATCGGGGGTTTAAACTTTCTATCGGCAAATGATAGAACTAGTATGCAATCAAGTACCCTGAATTCATTGAGTGTTGCCCTGTTTTGTCATTCACCCAAACAATTGATTCCCCTCTTTGTTCAATTGAGATTTTGCAGATTTGTGCTACAATTTCTGCATTAAAATTTTCCTGTAATAGCTCCATGTTCCACTCGCCAGTATCTGTTATCAGCTGCTGGACCCAATGCATTTCAAGATTTTGTTCTGCTGCTGCTGGGAACCTGAAAAGGAGTTGGTCTCCGAACCACGAGTCTTTTCTTATTCTGGTGGAGCCATGGGTAGTGACACTGAATCTAACGCCTTTCCCTAGAACCTTTCTGTCCTCCAAGAGATTCCGTCAAGCCCAAAAAGGTCTGAATCCAGGCTTTGCTTCCGAGAAAAAGGTATATCGAAAATATTTATTTTTGTAGATTTTATATACCAGTGAATGTGTTCTTGTTAGAAGTTTTTATCCTTGTTTGGCTAGCATTGATAAGTTGAAAGCTTTGAGATTTTTAAAACCCAAACCTCTTGGATTTTTGTCTGCTGATTGAGTCCCAACTTATCCAGTGTATTTTTCTCTAATTCTATTTTTGTCCCCGCCAAAACTGCATCATTATTTTATGAATTTCATCTAAAAGAGTATATAAAAGCTTAAAATAATTAAGCGAGTAAATCGGTATCGTTGTGCTAATCACCTTTATCAGAATCTCTCTTTCGCTTGCCGAAAACATCGTTCTTTTCCAGTGCTGCAACTTCTTTCTAACCTTATCTTTAACAGATGAGAATGTTTCTCTTTTGGTTCTATTGATAACTGACGGAAGGCCCAAATAATGGTCTTGAGCACCAATATTAGGAAACCCAATCAAAGTAGCTAGTTCTGTCCAGGTTGTTTGAGGCATATTCTTGCTGAAAAAAATGGCCGACTTGTTTAGATTAATGAGCTGGCTACTCAGCTCGCTGTACCGCTGTAGGATGCCTAGGATCTTGTCACATGATCACATATTAGCTCTTCCAAACAATATAGAATCGTCTACAAGTAATAGGTGGTTAATGGAGGAGCATCTACTATTCAACCAAAATCCCTGCAGTAGGTTATTCTGTTTTTCTTTGTGGAGCAGAAGGGACAGTCCCTCTGCACAAATAAAAAAAAAAAGATAGGGAGAGAGGGAATTTTCTTTACGGAGCCCTCTGCTTGGCCTAAAGAAGCTAGTAGGAATTCCTTCCACAACAACAGAATAAGAGATTGTAGACACACACTCTTTAATCCACCCAATTCACTTATCATAGAAACCCAGTTTCTCCATCATAAACCAAAGAAGACTCCATTCAACCCTATCATAGGCTTTACTCATGTTAATTTTAAGTGCCATATCATGATTACTATACTCCTTGTAACATCCTTACTTTTAACACCTCATGATCGTACTAAAAGTTCATGTGTTACTTACCTCTAATCCTTTAATTTTCATACTATATTTATTTAATATTGAGCCTTCGCAAATATAAAACGAATACTTAGTTACGAAATCGAAGAGTCTTTACTTTAACTCACTTAATCAAATATTAATATCCACATAATAAATAAATACATAGACTTAACCAAATCACCTCAAATACAAGTCCTGTCCCTCTAAAAATCTCAAAATAACAAATGGCGATGGGTAAAACCTCAACTAAACTAACAAACAGAAAGTACAACATATATAAACAAAGCTATGTAGATAAGTCATGGCTCTGCGCCAAAGCTTCCTGAACCTGTCACTGAAAAAGAAATTCTATAGGGGGGTGAGAACATCGTCCTCGAAAGGGCTCTCAGTAAAGGGTTTTTAAGAATTGTCATAAGAGGATATTTAAAAGAAAAGTGCTTTTCAATGACAGTAATCATTGCTCGTCTTATGAATATTTTTGAAAACCAACTGTTAATCATCGAAAAATCCAAACCCTTTTTGAAAACCATTAGTTAATTACCAAAAATCCGAGTTCCTATTTGAATTTATAAAAAATCCAATTAAACACAAAATCTCTTAACCTTTTACTACATGCACTAAAGAAGTAATTTCATCAAACTTATATTGACCCATCCAATCACAGTCTCAACCCAAACATAACCAAATCACGTTTTCGGGCCCAACACAACATCAAATCACAATCTAACCACCATAATCCAAATCAACAATAACAATCACAAGTAATGCAGTTCAAACACAATCAAGAGCAATTACATCAAGTATAGTAATTAGCAGTTAAACAAAATTATTCACATAAGCAAACCAAGTATAATATACACACCCAAACAATGTCACATAAATGCATATGATGCATGCCTGTCCTACTGGCTGTGATATCACTTGTCGGTTCAAAATGCCAACCTGACACATCCCCGGGATGTCGCCTTTCTACCACGACCAGGGTTATAGTGCCCTGCTCACTCTTTCTAGTGCCCAGCACTTTATCTTGCACCCTGTGAGTTATAGTGCCCGCACACTCTTTCAGGTTATAGTGCCCGACACACTCTTTCGGGTTATAGTGCCCGAGTTCACTCTGGCAGCAGAAAGGTTATGTGAGCGGGAGACTGCCTCAGTCCTCACATCTCAAACGTAGGCGGGAGACTGCCTTAGCCTCTACGCTGCTACCACGACAAGCGGGAGACTACCACAGACCTTGTCCGAGGTGCATAACGACTTACCAAATCAATGCATGTCACGTGAGCGGGAGACTACCACAGCTCTCACATCCGAACATAGGCGAGAGACTGTCATAGCCCCTACAATGAAGAACAATGCATATCACAATCACATACTCAATCTTAGAGATCACTGCTCATAGCACAAGTCCACTTATACTCATTTCATTGGCCATAATCATTCTCGTTATCACATCTCTTTTCAAAAACAAATTCAAATTCTTTTTCTTTTTCTTAAAACTCCTTTCACCACAACTTAAAAAATGGGATTCTTTAATCAAACTCAAGACATAGTTCTTTTCATATTAAATCGAGTTTAGAACATAATCATTTTCTTAATGAATCAAAATCAAAACAAAATCCTTTTCTTAATAAGTCAAACTTAAAACAAAATACTTTTCTTAATAAATAAAAGGGGTAAGTATGGTTTTGGTCCCAAAAGTTTAGCGCCAGAATCGAAACCGTCCCTCATCTAATTTTCAATTTAGAATCGTCCTTAACGTTTTTTTGTATTAAAATCGTCCTTTTTATTTAAATTTTTAATTTAATTCCTAAACTACCCCTGCTTAAAAAAGGGGTAAGTATTGTTTTGGTCCCTAACATTGAAACTGAAAATCGAAACCGTCCCTCATCTAATTTTCGATTTAGAATCGTCCTTAACGTTTTTTTTTCATATTAAAATTGTTCTTTTTAATTTTTTTGGACAAAAATACCCTCACCACTACCAACACAATTACCTCATCCACCACCACCACTACCAACACCAACACCACCGCCACAACCAGCACCAACACCACTAGCACCACCATCACCACCAACACCAACACCAACACCAACACCACCACCACCACCACCACCAACACCAACACCACCACCAACACCAAGGTTGCGAGGCGGCGGCAGTGGCTCGCGTCTCCTCTCTCCCTCGCGATCCCCAACGGCGACGGCCACGACGACGGCGACGGCGGCTCCAAGCTTCGCCGCCACCGTCCCCCTTCCCCCTCCCCGTTTTCCCTTCCCCACTCCCACCTCCACCTCGTGTCCTTTCCCCTCCCCCCCCCACCATGCGTTGAGGAGGTAATTGTGTTGGTAATTGTGTTGGTAGTGGTGAGGGTATTTTTGTCCAAAAAAATTAAAAAGGACGATTTTAATATGAAAAAAAAAAACATTAAGAACGATTCTAAATCGAAAATTAGACGAGGGACGGTTTCGATTTTCAGCCTCAACGTTAGGGACCAAAATAATATTTACCCTTTTTTTAAAGCAGGGGTAGTTTAGGAATTAAATTAAAAATTTAAATAAAAATGACGATTTTAATACGAAAAAAACGTTAAGAACGATTCTAAATCGAAAATTAGATGAGGGATGGTTTCGATTCTGGCGCTAAACTTTTGGGACCAAAACCATACTTACCCTAAATAAAACTAAAAACATAATTCTTTTCTCAATAAATCAAACTGAAAACATGACTCTTTCCGTAATAAATCGAAACCAGATAATAGGGGTGTTCATGGGTCGGGTGAAATCGAGTTTGATGTGACCCAGACCCGACCCAAAATATATACCAGGCCTATTTGTTAGACCCAAATCCGGCCCTAGACCCGATGAAATCTACACACTTTCGGGCCACGATTATACCGGGTAAAAACCGGATCGTTAACATTACCTTCTTGTAAGTTAGCATGTGAAAATATCCAAATTTCCAATACTCCAACCATTATTTGACATGGTAAAATTCACTTAGAAAAATATAACAAGAACCAATCCTTTCCTAAAATTAAAGCATAACCACAATCAATACTAATATTGTCTAATAACACCAAACATTTAAATCAGTACAAATAACACAATATTATGCATTAGTCTAAAGTCTTATGTATTTTAAACATAAAACATTAACTTATAGTCTTATAATGACTAATAACACAAAATATTAAGGTTTACAATACTTAAATTTCACATAAGAATAGCCATCATCCATCACTAATAACAGAAAATATTAATTGTGTATGATGACCGGCCACCGGGCCGAGTTCGGGTGACCCGAGCTATGACCCGGACCTGACCCGAAATAATGTTCGGGTCTATTTTTGAGACCCTTACCAGGCCCTAGACCTGGTGAAATCACACCAAATTAGCCTCTAAAAGGTTCGGGACCGGGCCGGGTCTTCGGACCGGGCCGGACCATGAACACCCCTACCAGATAATATGATTCTTAAATCAAATTTCTTTTAAATAACGCTTCAAACAAAATCTTAGAATTTTATAAAAATTTTGGCAGCATCTTCTCTAAAATTCGGACTTTGTTACCCTTCAAGGGTTCCAACCAAACAATTTCCAATCCTCAAAATCAATTCCGATAAATCAAACAAAACCAATTCCAATATCGCAATTCAATCCCAATTCTCAAAATCATCTCCAATAATGCAAATGAAACCAATTCCGATATTTCAAATCAATTCTGATATTTCAATCAATTACAACTCAACTCAAGGAAACAAACAAAAACCCAGAATTCGAATAGATCAATCCAGTAAATAACAATAATTCAATCATGCATCCAAATCAACTCAATTCAATCCATAAGACTCACATAATCACCAAAAAATATTATTTGTATCAATATTGATTTATAACAATTCTTGAAAATAAAATAAGTTTAAGAAAAGCGCCCTTACCTCGTTCGCGACTCAACTACGCAACAAAATTCTGTTTTCTCTCTCAGCCCGCAACGGCGGCAGCCACAACCTCAGCTCCAAACCACTCACAGCAACAACAACAGCTCTAATCACGACATGCAATAATCAAGACTCGACCCTACATTACCAAAACCTCAGAATTTCAAACCAAACATAGCAGAATACAGATTTTCAAAGGTTCTAAAACGTAAACTCTTACCGTAATAAAGGAGTAATGACTGAACCAAACTGCAGAAGCTTTGGCGGTGACACGAGGTGGGCTGGACAGCGGCAGCAGCGCGACGTGCAGCGACGGCAATCCCCATGGCCGGCGCGAGCTCCCTCCTTCCTCCTCCATTCTCCTCTCTTTCTCTTTTCTTTCTTTTTTCCCTTTCCTTCCCAGACCGAAGAGTGTGTGTTTGCAAGGTTGAGAGGGTGAGGAAGAGTGACGACGTGAGTGTGGTGAGAGTGGTTCGTGTGTGTGTGTTCCAAAATTAGGGTTTTGGGTAAAAATTATGTATAAAGGCATTTTGGTAATTTCAAATAAAAATAGGAATAATATGGTAATTAGAAATAAATTTTAATCCAACAATAATTATGTATAAAATACTATTTATTCATCAATTTATAAATTATTTTCTAATAAATATTCTAATCCAAGAATTAGAGATAATATAATTAATTTTCTGTATTCATAAAGATTAAAGAATTAAATTCTAAGATCTCAATCATATAAATCAAATGATATAAAATTCTTATTATTTTACAATTACTAAATACTATAATTTAAATATGAAAATTATCCAATAATTGTAGAATTAGATAAAAATTCTAATTTAAATTATCAAAACTTGAATTAATTAGCTTTAATAAAATAATTTCTGAAATTAAAGTCCTTAATGAATAAATAAATTGAAATTGACTCATAATAGAATTTTTTTTCCAAAAGTTCTAGGTCTTACACTCCTTATTCTTCAAAAAATACATACATTCAGGAGCCACTAAGATATTGTCACTAATGAGTCTCTCTCGGATAAAAGAACTTTAATTGTCATGAATAATTTTATTCATAAGAGGTTGCAGTCTTTGAACAAGTACCTTAGAGATGATTTTGTAAAACACAGTGTTGAGGCTGATCGGCCGAATTTGATTCATTGCAGTTGCATTTTGTATCTTTGAAATAAGGCAAATTTGAATGTGATTGAACCCTCTAAGCATGCGCCCTCCTCTAGGAAAGTTTCTAAGTTCTAACAGCTTTGCATACATCCGCTTGATGGTATTCCAATAAAATTTCGAAGAATTTGGATGTGAAGCCATTGTCACCTAGGGCTGCCTCTGGGTTAATAGAATAGATTGCCCTTTTGATTTCTTCTTCGATAGTTGGCCTTATTAGTTCTCTATTCATTTTTGTAGAAATCTTTCTTCTAAGATTTGTTAGGCTCTGTGAGGGATCTTTCGGGTTTCCTAAAGTAAACAAACCCTCGAAGTATCTTTGGGCTCGGTCTTCAATCTCTTCTGAAGTAGTGCAACAATTTCCAGCCTCATCTTTGAGTTTTCAGATTTTATTTCTTCTATTTCGAGACTGGGTCTTTGAATGAAAAAACTTAGTGTTCTGGTCTCCTCATTTCAGCTAGCTTACTCTTGATTTTTCCTTCCAAAATCTCTCTTCCTGCACATAAGTTCTAGCTAATTCTTCCTCTAAGAGATCAATCTGGTTTTTGTCTACCATTGCTGGATTTTATTTTAGCACCGCAAGTGAGACTTCTATACTCTCCATGTCTCTTCTTGAATTGCTTGCTCTCGTAGCTTGTCATTTAACAATTTTAGATTTGTATTTTTTCAAATTCTGGAATAATTGAAACATGGGTGAACCTTGTATGCTCTCTTGCCAAGTTTTGCAAGCAATGTTATCAATTGCTTCCAAACTGCACCATCTCTCTTGAAACCAGAAGCGTCTTTTCTTTCTCTGACCACCTTCGCCTGAGCAAAACAAAAGCAGTCTATGATCACTACCATTGTCCTCTAAATGGGTAATTGTAGCGGTGGGATATTCCTCTCGCAAAAACAGCGAGATCAGTCCTTTATCTAACCTTTCTCTGACTGCTCTCTTTTGGTAGCTCCTATTCCACCATGTGAATTTTAGCCCAATGTAACCCATATCAATTAGTAGTGCTCTATTAACAAAATTCAAGAAATTCTTAATTGATTGTGAAGATTTTTCTATGCCTCCATCCTTCTCATGGGTTGCTAAGATTGCATTAAAATATCCAATTGTGAAATATTTGTCCCCCAATGCACCAATAAGCTCTAGTAATTTCTCATATTGCCTATTCTGATTTTGCTCAATGTTGTTTAGATGCACGCCAACTATCTCCCAGGTAATCTATTTTTTCAGTTCTGTCACAGAAAAGTGAATAAAATATTGTTCACCTCTTCTAACCTCCACTTCAATTTTCTCTTACCATGCAACAGCTAGTCCCCCACTGTCCCTACTGGTTCGACACAAAAATATGCATTGTAACCACATTCCTTCACCTAATTTGTCACAAACGAGGTGGGTTTTTTAGTTTTAGTTAAGAAAACCACCTCAAGGGAATGGAAAATTTGAATCCCTTTGATGTTGTGAACTGCCAGGGGTTTTACCAAACTCCAGCAGTTCCACGCCATCAGCTTCATATCTCCGTGGGTGCCTTTGAAGGGTTGGCACCCACACCCGCTTCAATTTCCTGTTCTTCTCCCACTCCTTCTTCCATGTCTTCCATTCTTTTCTCCAAATGCTCCATGGTTCGTTTAACCCCAGCCACCTACCTAGTACTCTAACCTATGCTGCCCTTCCTTGCAAGATGTTTTAATTTCTGTCTTTTGTTATTGTGTTTTGCTACCACCTTATTGCTTTCCATTTGAAATCTTCCGGATCCTCCAATCTGCTGAGAGTATGTTAATGCTTCAGATGTGAATTGGTGTGCTGGTTGTGGTGAGTTGAATTGACTTCTAATTGCTGGTTTACTTAGGATGAGGGTTGTAGTTGAATCATGGTTAGGTTATTGTTGTCACTTTGTCTTGGAGCGTTTGGGTGAGATGTGTTAAGTGTAATGTTCTGAGGTTGAGAGAGTACAGCTGTAGTGGTATTATTGTAGTCATTTGGAGTTGGGTGTGGAAGATGGAGAGTGTGGTTTTGGTTTGGAATGGTATTGGTTTGGTCTCTAACACAAAGTTGTGAAAAGGATTTCAAAAGGCTAACAGATATGGGCTTCTTCCTTGTGTGATTAACTCCTCCCTTCTTCCTTCCAAAATTTGGGTTATTGTTCTCCTTTGAATCATCCACTTTCCATCCCATTTGATCCGCCTTCAGATTTGTACTTCATTTCAATTCTGGCTGTTGTTGATCTTGTGAATCCTCTAGGAATTTACTGCAGTTTTTGAACTCATGACCAATAAAGCCATAGTAACTGCAATAAAGACCGAGGCGTTCATATCTCAGCAGAATTTCATGTGTAGTGCAGTTAGAGCTAGCCACCTTGATTGATTGCTTAAGAGTTTTAGTGACATTAAGCTCGATTCTTGCCTTCATTATCCGACCTTCTCCTCGTCTCACTTTAACAGCCATCACCTCCAAAACCCTCCCAATCCTTCCTCCAATCTTCCTTGCAGCTTTAGAAGTTTTGCAGAATTCAGTTAATTCCCATAGTTGCACCCATGTGGAAATGATGGTGTAATCTTCATTAATTATATTCATATCCACCTTCCATTTCCTTAGATGAATCACATATTGTTTAAATAACCACGGTAAACCCCTCTCTAATCGAATCACATCAGCTTCATTATCGTAAAAAAAAAATTGATAGATATTATCCCCGTAGTATTTGATTCTCAATCCATCTAGGTGATTCCAAATCATATCAAAGGCTGCCTCCAGTGCTTCCAAACTAAACTCTCTATCCGCCATTAATCTTCCTACCAAACTTTTATTGTAGTTTTCAATTCTTTTTTGAACGTTGATGAGCGGATATTTTATACGCTTTTTGGGGATAATTTCATATAATTTAGAGTATGTTTTAGTTAGTTTTTAGTCTATTTCTAGTAGTTTTTAGGAAAAATTCATATTTCTGGACTTTACTATGAGTTGTGTGTTTTTCTGTAATTTCAGGTATTTTTCTGGCTGAAATTGAAGGAGCTGAGCAAAAATCTGATTCAGGCTGAAAAAGGACTGCTGATGCTGTTGGATTCTGACCTCCCTGCACTCAAAGTGGATTTTCTGGAGCTACAGAACTCGAAATGGCATGCTTCCAATTGCGTTGGAAAGTAGACATCCAGGGCTTTCCAGCATTATATAATAGTCCATACTTTGCACAAGGATAGACGACGTAAACTGGCGTTCAACGCCAATTCTCTGCCCAATTCTGGCGTCCAGTGCCAGAAAAGGATCAAAAACTGGAGTTGAACGCCCAAACTGGCATAAAAACTGGCGTTCAACTCCACAAATGGCCTCTGCACGTGACTCACTTAAATCTCAGCCCCAGCACACACCAAGTGGGCCCCAGAAGTGGACCTCTGCATCATCCATCATAGTCCACTCATATTTTGTAACCCTAGGTTACTAGTTTAGTATTTAAACAACTTTTAGAGACTTATTTTGCATCTCATGACATTTTCAGATCTAAACTTTGTATTCTCTGACGGCATGAGTCTCTAAACCCCATTGTTGGGGGTGAGGAGCTCTGCTGTGTCTCGATGAATTAATGCAAGTATTTCTGTTTTCCATTCAAAAACGCTTGTTCCTATCTAAGATGTTCATTCGCGCTTAACCGTGATGAAGGTGATGATCTGTGACATTCATCACCTTCCTCAAATCATGAACGTGTGCCTGACAACCACCTCCGTTCTATATACGATTGAATGAGTATCTCTTAGATTCCTTGATCAGAATCTCCGTGGTATAAGCTAGAACTGATGGCGGCATTCATGAGAATCCGGAAAAGTCTAAACCTTGTCTGTGGTATTCCGAGTAGGATTCAAGGATTGAATGACTGTGACAAGCTTCAAACTCCTGAAGGCTGGGCGCTAGTGACAGACGCAAAAGGATAGTAAATCCTATTCCAACCGAATCGAGAACCAACCGGTGATTAGCCGTGCTGTGACAGAGCGCGTGAGCGTAGTTTTCACTGGAAGGATGGAAGGTAGCCATTGACAACGGTGATCCACCAACACACAGCTTGCCATAGGGGGACGTGCGTGCATGAATCAGAAGACAGAGGAAAGCAGAGATTCAGAAGACAAAGCATCTCCAAAACTCCAACATATTCTCCATTACTGCACAACAAGTAACCTTTAATTTATGCTCTACTGGTTATTCACAATTCAACTGATAAACATAATTGACTTCCTGACTAAGATTTACAAGATAACCATAGATTGCTTCAAACCAACAATCTCCGTGGGATTCGACCCTTACTCACGTAAGGTATTACTTGGACGACCCAGTGCACTTGCTGGTTAGTGGTACGCGTTGTGAAAAGTGTGATTCACAATTCGTGCACCAAGTTTTTGGCGCCGTCGCCGGAGATTGTTCGTGTTTGGACAACTAACGGTTTATTTTGTTGCTTAGATTAGGAAAAATCTTTTTTTTTTTTGGTTTAGAGTCTTTTATTATTTATCCCTTGTTAAAACACTTTAAATTTATAGCTCAATTAGTTAGAACGTGGTGTTTATGTTCATGGTAATTGGCTATCATATTTTTTAAAATCTTTTTCAAAAATAATTTTTTCTATTAAATCATGTGCCAAACTTTAAGTTTGGTGTTTTCAAAAATAATCTTTCTTAAAATTTTCGAAAGTTCCATAACTCATTTGGCTAGAGCGTTAATCTGTGTTCTTGGTAATTGGGTTAGAATCTTTTATACTCTTTTCAAAACCTTCTTTTTCATAAATAATATTTTTTCTATTAAATCGTGTGCCAAACTTCAAGTTTGGTGTTTTCTTGTTGATTTCCCTTTGGTTTTCGAAAATTTTGGTTTGGTTTTCTAAAAATTTTAAGTTTGGTGTTCTTTCTTTATGTTCTTGTGTTCTTGTGAGTCTTCAAAGTGTTCTTGAGTTTTCCTTGTGTCTTGATCTTAAAATTTTTAAGTTTGGTGTTCCTTGGTGTTTTCCCTCCAAAATTTTCAAAAACAAGGAGCATTAGATCTAAAAATTTTAAATCTTGTACTATCTTATTGTTTTTCTCTCTCCTCATTAAATTCAAAGATATCTTTTCAAAATATCTCTTCTAACTTCCTAACTTCTTATCTTTTCAAAATTTGTTTCAACTAACCAACTAACTTTTTGTTTGTTTCTTAACTTTTTCAAAACTACCTAACTAACTCTCTCTCTCTAATTTTCGAAAATATCTTCCCTCTTTTTCAAAAAAATTTCCTTTTTTTTTAACTAAGTATTTTTAATTTTTTTTACGAAAAAAAAAATTTTTTAATTTCAAAATTCAAATTCTTTTTAGTTATTTTATTTTATTTAAGTGTTTACTTCTTATAAAATAAAATAAATAAAAAGATAAATCAGTCCAAGTTATATCCATACATCCATCATGGACATAAGTGGAAATGAACAGTCTAGGAGGACTCTGGGGTCATATTCTAACCCCTCTACTGCTTCATATGGGAGTAGCATATGCATACCCTCCATTGGAGTTAGTAGTTTTGAGTTGAATCCTCAGCTCATTATCATGGTGCAGCAAAGTTGCCAGTATTCCGGTCTTCCACAAGAAGAACCTACAGAGTTTCTGGCACAATTTTTACAAATTGCTGACACAGTACATGATAAGGAAATAGATCAGGATGTCTACAGACTATTACTGTTTCCATTTGCTGTAAAAGATCAAGCTAAGAGGTGGTTAAATAACCAACCTAAGGCCAGCATAAGAACATGGAAACAGCTGACAGAAAAATTCCTGAATTAGTATTTCCCTCCAAAAAGGATGACACAGCTAAGGCTGGACATCCAAGGCTTTAAGCAAGGAGATAATGAATCTCTTTATGATGCCTGGGAGAGATACAGAGAGATGCTACGAAAATGTCCCTCTGAAATGTTTTCAGAGTGGGTTCAGTTAGACATCTTCTACTATGGGCTTGCAGAAGGAGCTCAGATGTCTCTAGATTACTCAGCTGGTGGATCTATCCATATGAGAAAGACAATTGAAGAGGCTCAAGAGCTCATTGATACAGTTGCCAGGAATCAGCATCTGTATCTAAGCAGCAACCCTTCCATGAATGAAGAGGTTAAAACAGTAACTGCTGAATTCAGTACTGTAAAACAAGCTGCTGAATTCAATCAGCAATTGGATTTTCTAACAAAGCAGCTAGCTGAATTCAAGGACAGGCTACAGGAGACAAGGATAGCTAATATACATATGGACGAACAGTTTAAGCAAACAAAGAAGCAGCTATCAAGGCAAATAGCAGAAGAATGCCAAGCAGTTCAATTAAGAAGTGGGAAAACATTAAATACCCCACCTCAAGGCATCAAAAATTCAAGAAATGAGCGACCCACCAAAGATTCACCTGAGGACAGTAAGAGCCCAGGGAAAAATAATTCTGGCACTAAAACGCCAGAAAATGGGTGGAAGGCTGGCGCTGAACGCCCAGACCATGCCCAAAACTGGCGTTCAGCGCTAGAAACAAGGCAGGATTGGCGTTCAACGCCAGAAATGGGCAAGAATCTGGCGTTGAACGCCCAAATGGGGCAGAATCCAGCGTTGAACGCCCAAAATGGGTACATTTCTGGCGTTCAGGTGCCAGGAACAGACAGTGAGCTGGCGTCTAACGTCACTCCAGCTTCTGACTCTGGCACTCAATTGCCAGTGAGGGATCAGACACACACAAGTGCTGATAACAACCCCTCTAAAAAGGCTTATTTAACCACTAAGGTTGAGGAATATAAAGCCAAGATACCTTATCCTCAAAAACTCCGGAAAGAGGAGCAGGATAAGCAATTTGCTCGCTTTGCAGATTATCTAAGGACTCTTAAAATAAAGATTCCATTTGCAGAGGCACTTGAGCAAATACCTTCTTATGCCAAGTTCATGAAAGAGATCTTGAGTCATAAAAAGGAGTGGAGAGAAACAGAAAGAGTTCTCCTCACTGAAGAATGCAGTGCAGTCATTCTGAAAAGCTTTCCTGAAAAGCTTAAAGACCCTGGGAGTTTTCTGATACCATGCATATTAGAAGGTGATTGCACCAAGACAGCTTTATGCAATCTTGGGGCAAGCATCAACCTGATACCTGCATCCACTATCAGGAAGCTTGGATTAACTGAAGAAGTTAAACCAACCCGGATATGTCTCCAACTTGCTGATGGTTCCACTAAATACCCATCAGGCGTGATTGAGGACATGATTGTCAGAGTTGGGCCATTCGCCTTTCCCACTAACTTTGTTGTGCTGGAAATGGAGGAGCACAAGAGTGCTACTCTCATTCTAGGAAGACCCTTCCTAGCAACTGGACGATCCCTCATTGACGTCCAACAGGGGGAAATAACCCTGAGAGTCAACGATGACGAGTTCAAGTTGAACGCTGTCAAAGCCATGCAGCATCCAGACACATCAACAGACTGCATGAAAGTTGACCTTATTGACTCTTTGGTAGAAGAGATCAACATGGCTGAGAGTCTCGAATCAGAGTTGGAAGACATCTTTAAAGATGTTCAGCCTGATTTGGAGGATTCAGGGGACATGAAAGAGCCTCTGAACTTTCTTCTGAAAGAGGAAAAACCTCCTAAACCAGAGCTCAAGCCACTGCCACCATCCTTGAAATATGCATTTCTAGGAGAGGGTGACACTTTTCCAGTGATCATAAGCTCTGCTTTAAATTCACAGGAAGAGGAAGCACTTATTCAAGTGCTAAGGACACACAAGACAGCTCTTGGGTGGTCCATAGGTGACCTTAAGGGCATAAGCCCAGCTAGATGCATGCACAAAATCCTATTGGAGGATAATGCCAAACCAGTGGTTCAACCACAGAGGCGGCTAAATCCAGCCATGAAGGAAGTGGTGCAGAAAGAGGTCACCAAATTACTAGAGGCTGGGATTATTTATCCCATTTCTGATAGCCCCTGGGTGAGCCCTGTTCAAGTCGTCCCAAAAAAGGGAGGCATGACAGTGATTCATAATGAAAAAAAATGAACTGGTTCCTACAAGAACAGTTACAGGGTGGCGCATGTGTATTGACTACAGAAGGCTCAATACAGCCACCAGAAAGGATCATTTTCCTTTACCATTCATAGACCAGATGCTAGAGAGACTAGCAGGTCATGATTATTACTGCTTTTTGGATGGCTACTCAGGCTATAACCAGATTGCAGTAGATCCCCAGGATCAAGAGAAAACAGCATTCACATGTCCATCCGGAGTGTTTGCTTATAGAAGGATGCCCTTTGGGCTATGCAATGCACCTGCAACCTTCCAGAGATGCATGCTCTCTATTTTCTCTGATATGGTGGAAAAATTTCTGGAAGTCTTCATGGATGACTTCTCAGTATATGGAGACTCATTCAGCTCCTGTCTTGATCACCTAAAACTTGTTCTGAAAAGATGCCAAGAAACCAACCTAGTTTTAAACTGGGAAAAGTGTCACTTCATGGTGACTGAAGAAATTGTTCTTGGGCATAAAATCTCAAACAAGGGAATAGAGGTGGATCAAGCAAAAATAGAGGTAATTGAAAAATTACCACCACCTGCCAATGTTAAGGCAATCAGAAGCTTTCTGGGGCATGCAGGATTCTATAGGAGGTTTATAAAGGATTTTTCAAAAATCGCAAAACCTCTGAGCAATCTGCTAGCTGCTGACACGCCATTTGTGTTTGACACAGAGTGCCTGCAGGCGTTTGAAACGCTGAAAGCTAAGCTGGTCACAGCACCAGTCATTTCTGCACCAGACTGGACATTACCATTTGAGCTAATGTGTGATGCCAGTGATTATGCCATTGGTGCAGTATTGGGACAGAGGCATGACAAGCTTCTGCATGTCATTTATTATGCCAGTCGCGTTTTAAATGATGCCCAGAAAAATTACACAACCACAGAAAAGGAATTACTTGCAGTGGTTTACGCCATTGACAAGTTCAGATCCTACTTAGTAGGATCAAAGGTGATTGTGTACACTGACCATGCTGCTCTTAAGTATCTACTCACAAAGCAGGATTCAAAACCCAGGCTCATCAGATGGGTATTGCTTCTGCAAGAGTTTGATATAGAAATAAGAGACAGAAAAGGGACAGAGAACCAAGTAGCTGATCATCTGTCCCGGATAGAGCCAGTGGAAGGGACGTCCCTCCCCTTCCTTGAGATCTCTGAGACGTTCCCTGATGAGCATCTATTTGCCATTCAGGAAGCACCATGGTTTGCCGATATTGCAAACTATAAAGCTGCAAGGTTCATACCCAAGGAGTACAATAGAATACAAAAAAAGAAACTAATTACTGATGCAAAGTACTACTTGTGGGATGAGCCCTATCTCTTTAAGAGATGTGCAGACGGAATTATCCGTAGGTGTGTCCCCAGAGAGGAAGCACAGAGAATCCTATGGCATTGCCATGGATCTCAATATGGAGGCCATTTCGGAGGTGAGCAAACAGCCACCAAGGTCCTCCAATGTGGCTTCTATTGGCCCACACTCTATAAAGATTCCCGAGAGTTTGTACGTAATTGTGACAGTTGCCAAAGAGCTGGTAATCTGCCTCATGGTTACGCCATGCCTCAACAAGGAATCTTGGAAATAGAGTTGTTTGATGTATGGGGAATTGACTTCATGGGACCTTTCCCACCATCATACTCAAACACTTATATTCTGGTGGTAGTTGACTATGTATCAAAATGGGTTGAGGCTATTGCCACACCCACCAATGATACTAAAACAGTGCTGAAGTTCCTCCAGAAACATATCTTTAGCAGGTTTGGTGTCCCTAGAGTGTTAATCAGTGATGGGGGCACTCACTTCTGCAATAAACAGCTTTACTCTGCCATGGTTCGGTATGGAATTCGCCACAAAGTGGCCACTCCATATCATCCACAAACCAACGGGCAAGCTGAAGTCTCTAACAGAGAATTAAAGAGAATCCTGGAACGGACAGTAAATACCCGTAGAAAGGATTGGGCAAGGAGCTTGGATGATGCTCTGTGGGCTTACAGAACAGCATTCAAGACCCCTATAGGGACCTCTCCATACCAACTCGTGTATGGTAAGGCATGCCACTTGCCCATGGAACTGGAACATAAGGCCTACTGGGCAACCAGATTCCTAAACTTAGATGCCAAATTAGCAGGAGAAAAACGATTGCTCCGACTAAATGAGCTAGAGGAATTCAGATTCACAGCTTTCGAAAATGCCAAGCTTTATAAAGAAAATAAAAAAAATGGTATGACAGAAAGCTGTCATCTAGAATCTTTGAACCAGGACAGAAGGTCCTGTTGTTTAACTCTAGACTCAGGCTATTCCCCGGGAAACTGAAATCCCGGTGGAGGGGACCATACGTGATTACAAGTGTGTCACCATATGGTTACGTGGAGCTTCAAGATATTGATTCTGATAAGAAGTTCATTGTCAATGGACAAAGAATCAAGCATTATCTTGAAGGCAACATTGAGCAAGAATGCTCAAGGCTGAAGCTAGATTAAAAGCTCAGCAAGGTCCAGCTAAAGACAATAAAGAAGCGCTTTCTGGGAGGCAACCCAGCCATGGGGCATTAATCTTCTAAGCATTTTGCCCTATTTTTCTTTTTTATTTGTTTATATAAAATTTACTGACACTAAGGTAAAGGATCAATTGCATAAGTTTACAGGGTTACAGAAGAAATTTGCACACAAAACAGAGATTGGAAGCTCAATGGCAAGAAAACGCTAGTAAAGGGGCATTTTGGGCGTTCAGCGCCCAAAATAGGCATCCACTGGGCGCTGAACGCCAGTAATGGCAGCAATTGGGCGTTCAACGCCAGAAATGGCCACCCACTAGGCGTTGAACACCAGGAATGGCAGCAACTGGGCGCTGAACGCCCAGGAGATCAGCATTTGGGCGCTGAACGCCCAAAACAGGCAGTGTTTGGGCGTTCAAACGCCAGGAGGACAGGGAGGAGCCAAATCCAGTAATCCCACACGTATTTCCATTTTAATTTCAAATTTTATGCTTCAATGCATGATTTTTACATGAACATATCAAGAACCCTGATTTCTAAAATCCCTAATTTCTAAAAATCCATCTTTCCAAATTCAATCCAACTCTTTTCAAAATCTTTTCTGAAAACAAATCTATCTTTTTCACTCAAAAATCTTTTCAACTAATCCATATCTTTTTCAAATATCCATATTATCTTTTTCAAAATTCAGAGTTATCTTTTTCAAAAATCTATCATATCTTTTCAAAATTAAACTCTATCTTCTATCTTATCTTTTTCAACTCAATCTTTTTATCTTATCTCTTCTTTTTTTTTTCGAAAAAGCCACCCCCCCACCCCTTTAAAATTGGGTTTGGCCTCCCCCCTCCTCCATCAACAAGTGCACCTCGATCTCCTTCTATCCCTCTCCTTTCTTTTCTTTTGCTTGAGGGCAAGCAAACCTCTAAGTTTGGTGTGTTTTTCCGAGATCACTAAGATCATGGCTCCCAAAGGGAAACAATACACTCCAAGAGGCAAGAAAGAGAGCGTTCCAAAACCACTTTGGAATCAAGGGAAGTTCTTATCTAAAGAACATTCAGACCATTATCTTAAAGTAATGGGTCTGAGATCAGTGATCCCGGAAGTTAGATTCGATCTGAAAGAAGACGAATATCCGGAGATCCAGGAGCAAATTCGAATCAGGAACTGGGAAGTCCTAGCTAATCCTGAAACGAAAGTAGGAAGAAACATGGTCCAGGAGTTCTATGCTAATATGTGGCAGACTGACAAGCAAAGACTATCTGGAACTGCCTGCTACGAATTTCGGACCATGGTCAGGGGAAAAATTGTTCATACCACCCCTGACAAGATCAGAGAGATACTAAAGCTACCTCAGCTAAAGGATGATCCAGACTCCTTCAACAGGAGGATGATGAGAGCAAACATTGGCCTGGATAAGATTCTAGAGGACATCTGTATCCCTGGAGCCAGGTGGACCACCAACACAAAGGGCGTCCCAAATCAACTCAAGAGGGAGGATCTCAAACCAGTTGCCAGAGGATGGCTGGACTTCATTGGGCGTTCTCTGTTGCCCACCAGCAACCGTTCTGAAGTCACAGTTAAAAGAGCAGTGATGATTCATTGCATCATGATGGGAAAGGAAGTGGAGGTTCATCAGCTGATTTCAACAGAGCTCTATAAGATTGCTAACAAAAATTCAAGAGAGGCCAGGTTGGCTTATCCAAGCGTGATTTCTTTGCTCTGCAAGGACGCTGGAGTCAAGATGGGAATAACTGAATATATCCTAATTGAAAAGTCAATCACCAAAGCATCAATGGAGAGACAACAAGCACAGGAGGATCATATCAAGAAGAGAGCACAGAAATTCCTCCCAGAGATTCCTCAAGCGGAATATTGGGAATATCTTGAGACGTCTGTCACCAAGAAACAGGAAGCTATGGAGCAAATAATAAAACAACAGAAGGAACACAGTCAAATGCTGACCCATATGCTTAAAGAACAAGAGGAGCAGGGACGTGACTTAAGGGAACTGAAGCGCCAAAAGTCTTCTGTGATACCAAGCCTCCCAAGGATCAGAGGAACCCCCATACCCCCAGAATAAAGGTTGTTAATTTCCAATTTCTGCCTTAACTCTGTGACAGTGTCCTTATAAAAGTACCTTAGAAGTCATATAGTAGTAATTAGTATCTGTTTTGATTTTATCTCCAATTAAGCTATAGTTTATTTTTCTCATCATCATTAAACATGAATAAAGTAGTAGATCTTTTGAATAAGAGGCAATAAAATTTCGAGTTTTAATAAGAGAAATTCTAATTAGCTAAATGTGGTGGCAATGCTTTCTATCTTCTGAATGAATGCTTGAACAGTGCATATGTCTTTTGAATTTGTTGTTTAAGACTGTTAAATATGTTGGCTCTTGAAAGAATGATGAACATGAGATATGTTATTGATAATCTGAAAAATCATAAAAATGATTCTTGAAGCAAGAAAAAGCAGCAAAGAAAAAAGCTTGCAGAAAAAAAAAAAAAAGAGCAAGCAGAAAAAGCCAATAACCCTTAAAACCAAAAGGCAAGGGCAATTAAAAGGGATCCCAAGGCTTTGAGCATTAGTGGATAGGAGGGCCTAAAGGAATGAAATCCTGGTCTAAGCGGCTAAACCAAGCTGTCCCTAACCATGTGCTTGTGGCGTGAAGGTGTCAAGTGAAAACTTGAGACTGAGCGGTTAAAGTCAAGGACCAAAGCAAAAAGAAGAGTGTGCTTAAGAACTCTGGACACCTCTAATTGGGGACTTTAGCAAAGCTGAGTCACAATCTGAAAAGGTTCATCCAATTATGTGTCTGTGGCATTTATGTATCCGGTGGTAATACTGGAAAACAAAGTGCTTAGGGCCACGGCCAAGACTCATAAAGAAGCTGTGTTCAAGAATCATCACACTGAACTAAGAGAATCAATAACATTATCTGAATTCTAAGTTCCTATAGATGCCAATCACTCTGAGCTTCAATGGATAAAGTGAGATGCCAAAACTGTTCAGAAGCAAAAAGCTACTAGTCCCGCTCATCTAAGTAGGATCTGAGCTTCATTCAAAAACTCTGAGATATTATTGCCTCTCAACCTATTAGTCTTCTATTTTATTTGTCTAGTTGCTTGAGGACAAGCAACAGTTTAAGTTTGGTGTTGTGATGAGCGGATATTTTATACGCTTTTTGGGGATAATTTCATATAATTTAGAGTATGTTTTAGTTAGTTTTTAGTCTATTTCTAGTAGTTTTTAGGAAAAATTCATATTTCTGGACTTTAATATGAGTTGTGTATTTTTCTGTAATTTCAGGTATTTTTCTGGCTGAAATTGAAGGAGCTGAGCAAAAATCTGATTCAGGCTGAAAAAGGACTGCTGATGCTGTTGGATTCTGACCTCCCTGCACTCAAAGTGGATTTTCTGGAGCTACAGAACTCGAAATGGCATGCTTCCAATTGCGTTGGAAAGTAGACATCCAGGGATTTCCAGCATTATATAATAGTCCATACTTTGCACAAGGATAGATGACGTAAACTGGCGTTCAACGCCAGTTCTCTGCCCAATTCTGGCGTCCAGCGCCAGAAAAGGATAAAAAACTGGAGTTGAACGCCCAAACTGGCATAAAAACTGGCGTTCAACTCCACAAATGGCCTCTGCACGTGACTCACTTAAATCTCAGCCCCAGCACACACCAAGTGGGCCCCAGAAGTGGACCTCTGCATCATCCATCATAGTCCACTCATATTTTGTAACCCTAGGTTACTAGTTTAGTATTTAAACAACTTTTAGAGACTTATTTTGCATTTCATGACATTTTCAGATCTAAACTTTGTATTCTCTGATGGCATGAGTCTCTAAACCCCATTGTTGGGGGGTGAGGAGCTCTGCTGTGTCTCGATGAATTAATGCAAGTATTTCTGTTTTCCATTCAAAAACGCTTGTTCCTATCTAAGATGTTCATTCGCGCTTAACCGTGATGAAGGTGAAGATCTGTGACATTCATCACCTTCCTCAAATCATGAACGTGTGCCTGACAACCACCTCCGTTCTATATACGATTGAATGAGTATCTCTTAGATTCCTTGATCAGAATCTCCGTGGTATAAGCTAGAACTGATGGCGGCATTCATGAGAATCCGGAAAAGTCTAAACCTTGTCTGTGGTATTCCGAGTAGGATTCAAGGATTGAATGACTGTGACGAGCTTCAAACTCCTGAAGGCTGGGCGTTAGTGACAGACGCAAAAGGATAGTAAATCCTATTCCAACCGAATCGAGAACCAACCGGTGATTAGCCGTGCTGTGACAGAGCGCGTGAGCATAGTTTTCACTGGAAGGATGGAAGGTAGCCATTGACAACGGTGATCCACCAACACACAGCTTGCCATAGGGGGACGTGCGTGCATGAATCAGAAGACAGAGGAAAGCAGAGATTCAGAAGACAAAGCATCTCCAAAACTCCAACATATTCTCCATTACTGCACAACAAGTAACCTTTAATTTATGCTCTACTGGTTATTCACAATTCAACTGATAAACATAATTGACTTCCTGACTAAGATTTACAAGATAACCATAGATTGCTTCAAACCAACAATCTCCGTGGGATTCGACCCTTACTCACGTAAGGTATTACTTGGACGACCCAGTGCACTTGCTGGTTAGTGGTACGCGTTGTGAAAAGTGTGATTCACAATTCGTGCACCAAACGTCCTCCTCTTCTAAGATCACTACCTCCTCTCCCTCAGTTCCTGGTGCATCAGGTACTTGAGGTAAATGATGCCAGGGCATTTTGACTAGTTTCACAAGCCATTTTTAGTATGTTTTAAGGTAGTTTCATGCATTTTCTTAGGTAATAAGCAAGTATTTGGTTCAATATGCATTCATACCTTGATTCAAGCAAACATTGTGAATTCTAAACAATTTCATGAGAATAGTGCAAGGATTGAATGATAGAATGAATGATGCATCATCTCATGATTAAGAGCAAGACTTTGATGCACTTTGTTTGATTGATTTTAGGTAAGAAGAAGTAGAGAAGAGCCACGTTAGTGCCACTAACGTGGCCATTAACGTAGAAGAAGGGATAGCTTGCAACGTTAGTGGTGAAGTTAGCACCACTAACATGTTCGAAGGCCAATTAAGCCCACGTTAGTGCCACTAACGTGGGCACTAACGTGAAAGAAGGAAGAGCTCAAGACGTTAGTGGTGAAGTTAACACCACTAACGTGAGTAATGGCCAGAGAAGCCCACGTTAATGGCCATGTTAGTGCCACTAACGTGGGCACTAACATAGAAGAAGGAAGAGCTCAAGACATTGGTGGTGAAGTTAACACCACTAACGTGAGGAATGGCCAGAGAAGTCCACGTTAGTGCCACTAACGTGGAAGAAGGGGGAGTTTGCAACGTTAGTGGTGAAGTTAGCACCACTAACGTGTTCAAGCTAAGGTATACCCACGTTAATGCCACTAATGTGGGCCATTAACGTGGAGGAAAGGGTGTTTTGGACGTTAATGGTGAAGTTAGTACCATTAACGTGATCAAGGATTAGGAAAGGCTATGTTAGTGGCCACGTTAGTGCCACTAACGGTGGGATTAACGTGACTCAAGGGGTTTGGAAACGTTAGTGACCAAGTTAGTGTCACTAACGTCTTCGAACCAGGAATTTACACTTGACGTTAATCACACTAACGGCCTGATTAACGTGAAAGTTACCTAACTCAAACTCTTCCAGCAAGCTGAGCAAAGCCTAATGAGATTGTAACTGCTTCAACTGAGCTCAAAGGCCCACATTCAGAGACTTGTAGATTTAACTGAAGATCAGAGAAGTAGTATATATAGGGGTAGTTTTGAATTAGAAAAGAGAGATTGGGATATGGGAATTCAGGATTGTAAACACTCTGTATTTACTTTTCTCTATAATTCAGTTTATTTTAAAAATGCAATTTACATTTCCACCTTCCATTCCCAGAGCTATGAACAACTAAACTCCACTTCATTGGGTTAGGGAGCTCTGTTGTAATTCAATGGATCAATTATAGTTCTTATTCTTCTTCTTCTTTTCATTTTCTTTGATTTGCTTGAAAGCTTTCGCTCTTCATCCAATTGAGCAATTGTCTCGGAAGAGAAATTGCTTATACTTAGATTTTCTCTGAACCTTGGAAGAGGAATGAGGAAATCAGGCTAGAAATACTTTCTCATGTTGGACTGGATTGGGGGTTAGATGGATATAGTGACATATAATCCTACCAATACTTTGATCTAGAAAAACATGTGGTATAATCAGTGATCGTACTTCATCTCTTCCCATGAGCAATTAGATCAAAGAATTGGGCAATTGTTCAAGCTTAGAGAGATTGAATTGCCAAGGAATTGGGATTCAATCACCTAAGATTGCCAAGAGATCAATGAGTTGCATGGATTGAGGAAGAGATGAGAATGAACTTGATCTGGAGAATGCAACATCTCCTGAACCCAATGAGCTTCCTATTTCTGATCTTCCCATTCTCTATATTCTGCTGTTTACTTTGATGTTCATCATCCCCATTCCCATTTAAGTTTCTGCAATTTACTTTCTGCACTTTATATTCTGCCATTTACTTTCTGTCATTTATATTTCTTGTTATTTACGATTTCCCGTCATTTAAATTTCTGCAATTCTCAACCCAATTTTGCTTAGTTCAACTAGAACACTCCTCTAATTAAAGTTGCTCAACCAATCAATTTCTGTGGAATTTGATCTTACTCTATTGTGAGTTTTTACTTGATGACAATTCGGTATACTTGTCGAAGAAAATTTGTAGTGATACAGAATTTCGTGCATCAGTAAATTCCTTCTCTCCATTGCCATCGTTCAGTATCGCGTGCACTACACCTGAGAGACACAGGCCAGGTTACAGAATGTGTTCTAGCTAGTCACGTAACAATAAACAATTTTGAAATTAAGACTCAATTGAGTCACAAATCCTTATAGGGATCAAAACCCTAGCAGAGCACACTAATCCTAGGTGGGTACTTCTTTTTAAAATTTTAGCATAGATTCTATTCGATTCAATGTCAATAAACCTTTGAACTTCTAATTCCATCCGTTCATTAACCGGTTCAATTTCAAAATCTTGGTTACATTATATAACGATTTTGAATTTCAGTAAGTAGGTTTCGTTGAGAGACTCCTACTTTTTAAGTTGAGCAAATAATAACATTTAATATTTAATATCTAATATTTTATTCAAGAATTTTTTACTTATTTAAAATTAAAAAAATTAATAAAGTATTTTCCCTGATCCAAGATTATTTATACAATTTTCATCTTTTTGTTAGTAAATTGCATTGGCTCCTTAACATTTACTAATTATAACCTAAATCGCACTGGGGATGTGCAACTTTACACTTTTTTATATTGTTAGTAAATCACTCTGGATGTTGAGCAATTTAAAAAATAAATGAAATCACCAAAAGACAATGTGATGATGAAAGTGTAAAATTAGCTGCAGATATTCGCGTTGTGTTTTTGAATCGCAGTGGTTAGATGTGATTTACTCGTAAATTAAAAGAAAAAGAAAAAGAAAAAAACACAAAAATCAACGCGATTTACATGTACAAAAGAAAAAAAAGAAAATAGCCTCTGTGATTTACTTGGTAAAAACAAAAAGGAAAGAGCCACTGCAATTTCTATGTGGAAAAAGAAAAAGCACAGAGCCACTTGGATTTACTTGGTACAAACAAAAAGGAAAGATCGACTGCGATTTATAAGGAGCTGCAAAAGATAACATAACATAAACCATTGCGATCTACATGAACTTTGATGTGCCAGGGACGGATCCCCCGACTTTTTGCAACAAAATTTAATAATAGTAGGTGTGCATGAGGTTATTATATATTATATAATTTTATTTTCTATTTAAAAAATAGAATATGTAATTAGCTTATATTATTAATTAAATTATTAAACATACTTAAGGTTCAGACTAATATAAGTAAAAGTTCAATTTAAATATTATTTATCTTTAATAATAAAAAAATAATAAAATAAAAGATGAATTTTTTATTAATTATTCTTTGATTTTCATTGAAAAAAATTGCTAAAAGATCTTACATAAATTTTATTATTGTTGAATTTTATATTTTATACAAAAAATTATTGTATATCACTTTGCCAATAAAAGGTACACATATTTTTTATATTTTAAAATGGTTTATTTTTGTATGTTTATACTAAAGTGATTATGATAGCTACTATGTTTTAAAAAATGTGGTTAAAATTAAAGTAATACCTTTTTAAGTGTTGCTAAAAAAATGTTATTAAAATGTAAAAAAATGTGACTTTAATTTTAAAGTCTTATAACCACCGTAGCTTTTATGAACATAAACATATTAGAATCTATTGTTTAAAATATATTTTTTATTAGTACGTTTTTGTAATGTATTTTATATTATATAACTTATTTATTGATGTAGTTTTTCTGAACTCGTCCTTGTTTGATAATGTAATTTGAATATAAAAAAAGAGTAAATATTCTTGTTAATTTCACTATTATCTTCATATGGGATAAAATTATCGTAGTTGCTCACCACAATGGTAAAATTACAAAAACAATGGACGAAACAACCTTTAACAATAATTATTTGATTGGTGATTTTATAAATTGTTGTTTCTCTGATTTACAACATAGTATTTTGTAAAAGTTGGATTAGCTTGGTCAAAAGTATATTTTTGAAATTTTGTACGATCACTAATAGTGTTTCAATTATAGATATGGTCAATATAAGTTTTCCCATATAAAAGTAACGACAAGATGCAAGCAATATTTTATCGGTCTAGGTTTTTGAAGATTCAGACACTTGAACTATTTGTAAAATTGGAAGAGATATTTATGCGCTCTGATAGATTTATACCAAATGAACAAGTTAGATAACCTTCATTTGATGTATACAAAAATATCAAAGCTCTAATTTTTTTTATTTTTTTATAAAATTTTTAAATTATCTTACCTTTCATCTTTTTAATATTCCAAATTTTCACAACTTTCATCACCACTAACACTTTTTTGATTATCACTGCCTCTCCTTCTCCTTCTCCTCTCCGCTGCTACCATCCACCGTCACCACCATCATCACCTCTTACCATCATCATTCCTTTTTTTATGGGACGATCAAACAAGCACTCTGGAATCGGATCTCAGAGCATTAAAAACCTCAAGATTATCACTGGTAAGAAATTAGAACAAGGGCGCGATCATGAGCGCGATCATGAGAGGCAAAAATTATTGTACAAAACAAAAGCCCAAGTGTTTAACCCTAGATCCATAATCATGTATTTGATGTAAACCATCTCAATAGTGATTGTGACAAGATAAGCAAAATCCAAAAAATAAGCTGTGAGAGTAAAAGCAGAATTAGTGGCGATATACCCCGCGCCGACAAGGATACCGATGAAGAAGAAAAATGTGAGCTTAGAAGGGCAAGGATTGTGGCAGGAGACGGTATCCGTAAGGGCTACAAGGAGAGGGGTGAGAGATCGAAAGATGATAAAGGTGTCGATATTGGCGTGGCGAAGGAAGTTGGTGTTGGTGAAGATGACGAGGAAGAAGATGAGTACGACGGGGGAGAAGCGCTTGGCGATGTCGATATAGTGAAGGGATAGTGGTGGAGGAACCTTAATTTGTCGAGAAGGTAAACGACGAAACCGGAAATGAGGTACTGGAATGCTATTAAGAGGTCGGGGTAGTTAAATTGGGTGATGGCGTATTTATTGATAATGATGAGAAGACTGAAAAAATTCTGTGGAAAAAAGGAGGAGAGATAGTAGTAATTAAAAAGGTGTTGGTAACTGATCACAAGGAGAGGAAAATGAGAGACCGTAATAATTAGAAAAGTATTGGTGGTAGTGAGGATTGTGAACGTTTGGAATTTGAAAAAAAAGATAAATAATAGGATAATTTAAAAATTTATTAACAAAAATTAACAAAAAAATTAAAATTTAAATACTTTTATCCTATAAAACTTATCTTTTTTTATAAGTACAATATTAATTTCTTTATTTATGAATAATTTTATCTGTATTTATAAAGTTCATGAGTATAAATAATATAATTTAGGAAAATTTTCACATGCCTTATTCACTTTATTAAAATACTGCTATGCCATATACGAAAAGGTAGCTGGTAAAATATTTGTTATGCAACAGGGAGACAGAGAGAAAGTCTAGAGAACCAGCAACTTTTGTGTTTTGTGGTTAGTACTTAACTATAAAAAAAAAGTGAGTGATTTCTAATTATTAAATGTAATTTCATACCATTAAAAATACTATTAATAGCCAATTAATAATTACAAAATACAAAAATTGCTGCATCTTAACACTTCCCATCCAACAGGTAATGCAATACCCAAAATATTCTTGGAATAATACGTAAAAAGACTGAATAGTACTGAGTCTACTGGCATAGCATTGATCATCGGCTTTGTTGTTTTATGTTAAAAGAGTTTCAAGGTAACCCACGTTATATATGGCTTGCAGTTATTGGGCTAATTTGTTTAATATTATACAAACATTTCTACTAATTAACAAATGGATATGCATCTATTAAAATGTCATGTTTTTCTTATATCAATTTGCATATTGTACGAAATGTCTCCGGTACGGTTTGAAGGGTGGATCGGGAACCCGCAAACCTGAGCTGAAGCCGGGTTGCCTGACTGGAGTAATGGGGGGAGGTACCTGCAAAGACACTCCGACGCTCAAGTCAGAATGGATCTAAGAGGTAGAAGGTGTGTGGAATGAATGAATACCTGGAGGGACTTTTGTCCTCTATTTATAGATGATGGGTATTCTTATCTTATCTTATCTGGTTAAGATAAGATGGACGTGTGAATTCAAAAGTCGGTTAGGAGCTCTAGAGGGCCAGCTTTTTGGGCCTTCTGAGCGAGGTGCGGGTCGGACCCGAGAAGCCGGGGTTGGGTACAGTCTCGGGTCCTGGATCCGTGGCTCGGATCCGTAACAGTTGCCCCCGCAGCGGGAGAGCGAGCGAGGTCGGTCTGTCGCTGGGAGATGCTATTTTCACCGTGGGTTTAGGCCTTTAGTTTTTCTCGAGTGGTCGTTTGGTTTTTCCGAGATGAGGTCGGTGTCTCAGTTTTGTTTTGTGGAAGATTCGTCTGACCGCTTAGGTCTGACGTGACTCTTCCGTATCCGCTGTGCCCATTGCGTTTTTCGAGGCGTGATTTATTAGTTACTTTTTCCTAGGGGGCATTTATTGCGAGGGGGTTTTCCCCCTTTTGCTCTCACGTTTGCTTTGCTTTCCAGGGGTATTTGCGTTATTTTATTTTTTCAAAACTGTTTTGGTTTTCCTTCTTCAGTTCCCTCGTTTGCTTCATTTCTCTACTGCTTTCTTCTTCCAAAAGAGCATTTTCTACTTTCCTTTCGCACTCTGTGGTTTTGGTTTGATCTTCTGCCGTAGCATCATCTCCTTGGGTTTATTTCCTTCACATTACCAGGTTAGTGTTCTTCTGCTTCTTTCTGTTTCCTTTTATCTTCCTTCGTGTTTTGTTTTGTCTTTGCTTAATGTAGATTAGAATTTGTTTTCTGGTGTATGATGGCATTGCGTTATGGTAGATAGGTCTGTTGGGGTAGTGGGTTTTGTAAGGGGGGCGAGCGCCGCCGTATAATTTGGTGGTGTTTAGTAGTGTTTGTTTGGTTTGATCCACCGTTTTCTGCCGTGGGGTTTGGCTGACGGTGGTGCTCGTCGCTATTTTAGGTATGGCTCGTCGAAGAACTGAGGGTGTGAGGGCTCCGGTGGCCCCGGCGGGGGGTGTCCCCGATCTTTTTTCTTGGGTCACTAGTGACGTGTGGGGGACGCCGTCACGGATGACGGAGGCGGACCTTCAGCGGCTCCGTGATCAAGGAGCTGTTTGTGGGGGTGGCGACGCCGAACGCCATTATGAGCTCTCCCTCCCTGAGGTTGACGAGAGGGTCCGCTATACTAATCTTGACTCCCCGACTGTGCCGGATTAGATGTGGGTGTACGAGGCGATGTTTACCCGGCTTGGCGTTCGGCTTCCCTTTTCCCCTTTTGTTCAGCAGTTATTGAGCCGGTGCTCCGTGGCGCCGTCCCAGCTGCATCCGAATAGTTGGGCGGCGATACGGTCTTTCGAACTTGTTTGTGACTATTTGGAGCTTCCTGCCTCGGTAAACATCTTCCTTTTTCTCTTCTTGTATACCCTTCCGACCAAGGAGGGGAAGCATAAGAAGGGATATGTGTCTTTTAGAGCTCAGCCGCATCGTCGAGTCTTCGGGTTGTATGAAGACTCTTTTCATGGTTTTAAGAGCGGGTATTTTAAGGTTCGTCCCGTAAGGGGACATCATCCTTTTTAGCTGACGTTGGAGGGTGAGCGTCGGTTCCCTACTTATTGGAACTTTAAGGCGGGGCCGTCCGTGTTTACTCAGGTTTTGAAGGAGTTCTTGTCCTCGGAGGAGTGGGATATCGCTCTTGTTCTGTGGCAGTTATTTGGAGAGCGTCCTCTTAATCCTCGGGATGTGATGGGTGATCCGGTTGCTTGTCGGTCGTACGTTGGTGTGTGTCTGTTCTTTCTTTGGTTTTTATGTTTGTTTTCCCGTTTTTATAACTTGAGGTTTTTTGTTTCCTTTCAGTTGAGATGGCTGGTGGTTTGACTTCCTTGGCACGGTTAAAGGCGGCGATGGCCCAGGAGGAGGGGTCGTCGTCTCCGGCTACTCCTGTTTTTAACCCCGCCGTGGGGTCGCGGGCTGTTTCTCAAGAGGTGGTTTCTTCGGGCGTGCGGGCTGATGCTCAGGTTTCCCCTGGCCCCGCGAATTCTCCTGAAGTCGTCGTGGTGACGGCTGCCGAGGCTTCTCGGAAGAGAAAAAGGCCCGAGGAGCCGAGCAGCGAGACTTTTGAGGAAGAGCGTCTTGTGCCTAGTGTGATGGACCGACGCTTCGATGCTCCGTGGTTCATTGATCAACACTTGATGCCTGGTACGGAGCCATTTTTGATGGCTGCGATGTTTCATTCCAGGCCAAGTCGGTGTATCGTGCCCTCCTCCGGTCTGCCGTCGTCGTTCGGAAGGCTGAGCCCGTGATGGCACAGGTTGGTTTGCTGGATAAGAAGCTTCGCCATTCTCAGGCTGAGGTGGCTAAGTTGAAGGAGGAGCTTGAGGCTGCCGAGGCTGTGAAGGAGAAGGCATTGAAGTCTTCAGAGGAAGCTGGGGCGGAGATTCTCCGGCTTTCCGAGGTTGAGACTTTGCTTCTTTCCCAATTGGCAGAGGAGCGGCAGCGGGCTTCAGATGTAGGTTCTCAAGCTGCCGTGCTTCTCGCTGAGTCGGAGGCTCTGAAGGCCGAGGTTGCTGCCTTGAAGAGGGAGAAGACGGAGTTGTTGGGTGATGCAAAGGATGCGATTGCGGCTACCGAGGAGACGATGAAGGCTCAGGCTTTAGTGCTGGCTCCGGGGGTGGATGTGTCCGTGATGGGAGCCTTCAAGACTGTTCGTGATGGCCAGATTGTTGACCTTGAGTAGCTTTTTTATCTTTGTAATTTTTGTTTTGAACTGTTTGTTTTTGAATATTTTGGATGGCCAAGGGCCGTGACATTGGGAACCGTTTAATGGTATTTTCGGCCGTTCGGGCCTTTGTATGTTCCGTATTATGGTGTTTTCGGCCGTTCGGGCCTTTGTATGTTCCGTATTATGGTGTTTTCGGCCGTTCGGGCCTTTTTATATGTTTTGCTTTGAGCTATTCCGTTTGTTTTTTCGGACCGTCGTTTGGTCGGGTTTTGTGGATATCCACGTGTTTGGCCTGGGGGGTGATCAGTCCCTATGGCCGTGTCTTTGTTCTGTATTTGGGACGCTTAGAAAGATGGAAGTAGCTGTTTAACGAAATATTTATTTAAGGTTGGGCCTCGTTAAAACCCTCCGTTTTTGGGGGGAAAGAGTACCCGGGATAGATACTTAAGCGAAAATTGAAATTCAGGATTTGTAAAATACAAATAAAAAGGGGTGACCTAGTTAGGTCGGCCTAAGTGTAGTATCGCCGTAAGTTGGTGGCGTTCCAGGTCCTTGGGACTTCGTCGCCGTTAAGTCGCTCGAGTTTATATGCTCCCTTTCTGATTACCGCCTTGATTCTGTATGGTCCTTCCCAGTTGGGGGTGAGTTTTCCTTCTCCTGGGGTCGGGGGGCCGATGTCGTTTCGTCGTAGGACGAGGTCGTTGGTCGCGAATTCTCGTCGGACGACGCCATAGTTGTATCTTAAGCTGATTCTCTGTTTTAGGGCTAGCTCTTTGATATGAGCTATGCTTCTTTCCTCGTCAATGAGGTCTCGTTCTGCTTCCTCGTCGTTACTGCCGACCGTTTTTCTGGGGCTTGGGTCTCCGATTTCCACCGGAATGATTGCCTCCACGCCGTATGTTAATCGGAAGGGTGTTTCTCCCGTGGTCGTTTGCGGTGTGGTTCGGTATGACCATAGGACTGATCCGAGTTCGTCGGCCCATAGTCCTTTGGCTTCGTCGAGCCGCTTCTTGAGTCCCTTGACGATTATTTTGTTTGCGGATTCCACCTGTCCGTTTGTTTGGGGGTGTTCTACTGAGCTGAAACGGTGAGATACGCGTAGTCCTTCTAAGAATTCTCTGAATTTTTTGTCCGCAAATTGGGTTCCGTTGTCCGAGATAACGATCTCGGGGATACCGAATCGGGTGATGATCTGTCGCTAGAGGAATTTTCGGCATTGGGCTGCCGTTATGGAGGCTAAGGGTTCAGCTTCGATCCATTTGGTGCAGTAATCTATGGCAACGATGAGATACCGGAGTTGGCCAGGTGCCGTAGGGAAGGGTCCGACGAGGTCGATCCCCCAGGTGCCGAATGGCCGTTCTGCCGAGATGATGCTGAGTTTGTGAGGGGCGGCTTGGTGAATATTGGCGTGCCTTTGGCATTTGTCGCAGCTTTTGACTATTTGAATGGAATTCCGGATAACCGTGGGCCAGAAGTAGCCTGCCCAGATGACTTTTTGGGCTAATGTTTTGCCTCCGACATGGTGGCTGCAGCAACCTTCGTGGATTTCGCGGAGTATGTACTCCGTGTTCTCGGGTTCCACGCATTTGAGCAGGGGTTGCGAGAATCCGCGTTTGTATAGCTGTCCTGCGACAATGGTATAGTTGGCGGCTTCCCTTTTTATTCGTTTTCCCTCTTTGGGGTCTGGTGGCAGTGTTCCGTCGAGGAGGTATTGTAGGATAGGGTGGGTCCAAGATCCCTGGTTCGAGAATGTCAGATGAGCGTTGGTCGTTGTTGACACGGAGGGTGACTTAACGACTTCCTGGATTAGCAATTTGTTACCGTGTCCGGGTTTGGTACTGGCTAGTTTGGAAAGTAGGTCTACTATGGCGTTTCGTTCTCTAGGGACATGTTGTATGGTAACTCGCTCGAATCCTTCTTTTAGTTTGTTTACCTTGGCGAGGTACTGTTGGAGTAGGGGGTCTCGTGTCTGGTAGTCTCCGTTGATTTGGGAGCTGACTACCTGTGAGTCGGTGTTTACCTCTAGGACCTTTGCTCCGACCTCCCGAGCTAGGGCTAGGCCTGCCAGGAGGGCCTCGTATTCTGCCTGGTTGTTTGAGACTGGGAATTCGTATCGTACTGATTGTTCGATTACGACTCCGTTCTGACTTTCGAGAATGACTCCGGCACCTCCAGAGGTGACGTTCGATGAGCCGTCAACATGTAGTTTCCACGATTCGGGGGTGGAGTTTCCTGGGGTCATCTCGGCGATAAAGTCGGCCATGGCCTGTGCTTTGATCGCGTACCGGGGTTCGAACTTGATTTGGAATTAAGATAGTTCGATGGACCACGCTAACATTCTTCCCGCAAGGTCTGGTTTTTGTAGTACTTGTTTGACCACCTGGTCGGTTCGGACCGTCAAGGGGTGGGCCTGGAAGTATTGTCGCAGGCGCCGGGAGGGCGTGAGGAGTGTAAAAGCTAATTTTTCTAGTCGTGAGTAGCGAGTTTCTGCTTCTTGCAGGACTTTGCTTATGAAGTTGATAGGTTCTTGTTCCTTTTTCATGTTTTCATGGATGAGTGCTGCTGCGAGTGCCTCTTCCGTAATGGAGAGGTACAGGTAGAGTGTTTTTCCTATTTGGGGTTTGGCGAGGATTGGTGGTTCCGCTAGGACTTTCTTGAAATGCTGGAACGCTTCTTCGCACTTCGTCTCCCATTTAAAAGGGGCTCCTTTTTTCATTAGTTTGAAGAAAGGGATCGCTTTTTGAGCCGATGCCCCGAGAAAGCGTGATAACGCCGTCAATCGGCCGGTGAGCTTTTGGATGTCCTTGAGGTTTTTTGGGCTCGTCATTTCGAGGATGGCGCGACATTTCTCCGGGTTTGCTTCAACTCTGCGTTGCGTGATCATAAAGCCGAGGAACTTTCCTACCTCCATCCCGAAAGCACATTTTGCCGGGTTGAGTCGCATTTGGTGCTTTCGTAGGGTGTTCATTATGACCTTGAGGTCGTCGGTGAGTTGTTCGTCGGATTCGGTCTTAGCGAGCATGTCGTCTATGTAGACTTTTAGTTTGCTTCCGGACAGGTTTTGAAATATCTTGTTGATGAGTCTTTGATAGGTGGCTCCAGCGTTTTTCAGGCCGAAGGGCATCACTATGTAGTAGTATGTCCCGTCTGGGGTGATGAACGCTGTCTTTTCTTCGTCTGGTCGGTGCATCGGAATCTGGTTGTAGCCAGAATATGCGTCCATGAAGCTGAGGTATCGATGGCCGGATGCGGCATCTACTAATCCGTCAATGTTTGGTAGGGGAAAGGCGTCCTTTGGGCAGGCTTTGTTGAGGTCGGTTTAGTCGACACACATTCGCCATTTCCTGTTAGATTTTTTCACTAGCACGAAGTTTGCTAGCCAGGTCGTGTAAGGGAGTTCCCTGATGAAGTTGGCTTCGAGTAGGGCTTTGACTTGCTTCTTGACCTCGGCGGCTCGGTCTGGTGACATTTTTTGCCTCCTTTGTGCCACTAGTTTAGCTTTGGGGTCGACGGCTAGCCGGTGGGACATTAGGTCGGGGTTTATTCCCGGCATGTCGGCTGGTGTAAATGCGAACAAATCTCTATTTTGTTTCAAGAGTTGGGAGAGTTCTTCTTTGAGATCATATGGGAGGTTCCTATTAATGAAGGTGTATTCCTCTTTGCTTGGCCCTATTTGTAGTTTTTCCATGTCTCCTTCTGGCTTTGGCCTGGGTTGGCCGTCTTGCCGAGCATCCAGGTCGGCTAGGAATACCCCGGCCGCGTCTCGGGATTTCTTCCTTAGGGCTAGGCTGGTGTTGTCACATTCGGCTGCGACTTCTCGGTCCCCGTGGATGGTACCGATGGAGCCGTCGTCGGTTCTAAACTTCATGAGGAGGTATTTGGTAAAGATGACTGCGGAGAAGTCGTTGATTGTTTTTTTTTCCAAGAATCACGTTATAGGCTGTGGAGTCTTTTAGGACTACGAATTCGGATAAGATTGTCTTCTTTTGGTTGCTTGTTCCTATGGTGATGGGAAGGGTGATCGAGCCATCTGGTTTGAGAAAGTTGTCTCCGAGTCCCGTGACACCGTTGTGGTGTGTTTGGAGGTTGTCGTTGTGGAGCCCGAGCTTATCGAAGGCTCCTCGGAAGAGGATGTTCGAGTCTGCCCCGGTGTCTACCAGTATCCTTCGTACTAGCCCTGTTCCGATTCTAGCCGAGATGACGAAGGGTGCATCTTCGGCCGAGGTGCCGTGCTGGCAATCCTCTGGTAAGAAGGTTATCGTGTTGTCGGCCGTAGTGATTGAAGTTTGGTTTCTGACCGCCATTACTTTGAGATCTTTTTTCATTGTTAGTTTCGACTTGCTCGATATGTCCTTGCCCGTGATGACGTTTACGATGATGGTCGGGTCGTCTTCTGGGCTTTCCCTGGGGGGTTGCCTTTGGGTTCTCGGGTTACGCCCGTCTTTTTCCGGTGACCTGTCTCTTTCAGCACGTCTTGGTTCTCTGATGATTTTGGCAAATTCTGGGAGTTTGCCGTCTCGTATGGCTTGTTCGAGGGCGTCTTTAAGGTCGAAACAATCTTGTGTTTTGTGACCGTAACCTCGGTGGTAGTCGCAGTAGAGGGTTTTGTTGCCTCGCGTCCTTTCTTTGAGTTGTCGGGCTTTCGGAATGATGCCTCGATCTGCTATTTGGTGGTATATTTCGGTAATTGGTACTGTCAGGGGCGTGTAATTAGAGAATTTGCCAATTCTTGGTGGTCGGTTTGTATTTGTCGGCCTGGGGTGGTTCCTTTGATTCTCTTTGGGTGGTGGATTTTGGCGAGAAGCCGAGTTGCCGTTTTGGGTGTTGCCGTGTTGCCATTTGTTGGCGGCAACAACCTGGCTGACTTCTTCGTCATTGATGTAATCTTTGGCGACATTCTGGATCTCGTGCATGGTCCATACTGGTTTAGTGGTGAGGTGTTTGCGAAAATCTTCGTTCATGAGTCCGTTGGTTAAACAAAGGCTTGCGACGGAATCCGTGAGTCCGTCGACCGTTAGGCATTCGTCGTTGAAGCGGTCGAGGTATTTCCTTGTGGATTCTTCTTGTTTTTGCGTGACCCCTAGCAAGCTGATGGGGTGTTTGGCTTTGGTGATTCTAGTTGTGAACTGGGCCATGAACTTTCGTGTTATATCGTGGAAACTGGCTATGGATCCGTTTGGGAGGGCGTTGAACCATTTGATTGCCGGTCCTGCAAGGGTTACCGGGAAGGCTCTACATCGGACTGCGTCGGCCGCTCTTTCTAGGTTCATCCTGGCCTCGAAGGCCGTTAGATGTTCCTGGGGGTCTTTGGTCCCATCGTACTTCATGTCGGTAGGTTTGTCGAAACCTTTGGGGAGTTTCGCTCTTAAGATTCTCTCTGTGAAGGGTGTAGCTCCCATTATTATGTGGTCGTTTCTTGTGCGCTTGGTATTTCGGTATCTCCGATCTTCGTCTGAGTCGTGTTGACGACTTAGATCTCGGGAAGCGCTGCGGTTGTGTTTCTTGTTGTATCGTCGTTCCGGCGATTTCTCGTGATCGTGGTCGTGTGAGGCGCTGCGACCGTCTCTCCTATCGTGTCGTTGGGTTGGTGACCTGCCGTGGCGAGATCTTGATCTGGAAGTTACCTGGCTTCCGCGTTCGTTGTTGTGTTTTTCTCTGTTAGTCAGTTTGCCTTCGAGCTCCTGGACCCGGAGGCAGAGATCCTGGATGATCTGTGCCGCTTTGTCCCTTGCTTTCTCCGGATGTCGTTGGTCCGTGACGACGTGATCGTTCGTGTGGTGGACAGTACTTGCTATCTTTGCTTGGTTTGTGACCTCCCGGTGTTCCGGAGTTGGGTTACGCGGTCGGGAGTCATCCTGGCTTGAGGGGGTTTCCTCCAAGACGTCCCCCATCCGGCTCTGCTGGCGCAAGTTCCCCACAGACGGCGCCAATGTACGAGATGTCTCCGGTACGGTTTAAAGGGTGGATCGGGAACCCGCAAACCTGAGCTGAAGCCGGGTTGCCTGACTGGAGCAATGGGGGGAGGTACCTGCAAAGACACTCCGACGCTCAAGTCAGAATAGATCTAAGAGGTAGAAGGTGTGTGGAATGAATGAATACCTGGAGGGACTTTTGTCCTCTATTTATAGATGATGGGTATTCTTATCTTATCTTATCTGGTTAAGATAAGATGGACGTGTGAATTCAAAAGTCGGTTAGGAGCTCTAGAGGGCCGGCTTTTTGGGCCTTCTGAGTGAGGTGCGGGTCGGACCCGAGAAGCCGGGATTGGGTACAGTCTCGGGTCCTGGATCCGTGGCTCGGATCTGTAACACATATATTTAACCATTTTATTTATTCTCTTTACTTATAAAAAAATTTAATATGATTTCTTATTCATTAAATTTTTATATTTCTTATTTAAATAAAATTTTAAATAAAAATTTTCATTAATTTAATTAACTTCTTTTTTTAATGAATTCTTTTTTATATCTAAAAACTTTTTTATTTTATCTATATTTACATTTTTTATTTTTAAATTTTTTTGTCTAAAAATTAGTTGATATTTAATATTCCTTTTTTCAAAATAAGTATCTATTTTATCTTTTAATTTTATTAGAAAGTTAGTATATCTAAATAAAATAATTATTTAAATACATTTTTTTAAATGAATCTAAGAGATTAAAAAACAGTTATTTTGACATATAAAAATAATTGTATAGTTTTTTAAAAAATACAATGTCACGAGTCAAGACTTTATATATAATTAATGAGATTATCCTAACTTCAAAAACGGTCTGAATTCTTTTTACTAATGCATTAATGATGCTAAAACTTTAAATATATTAAATCTATATAAATATCATAATATCATTTTTAGAAGTAATTTCATTTTAAAAATTTTAATTTCAAATTGCTTACCTGGTGATAATATAATGTATATTTTAGAAGGGACAATAATTTATAAAATTAACAAAAGGTTATTACTAGCAATTAAACCCATAATTTTATAAGTCACCAAAAAAAAAAAAAACCCATAATTTTATAGCTATGTACAACTTTTTAATGTTATGTATGTATGTCTGTCTTTTCTTTTATTGTACAAAAACAAGTGTAATAACCCTACCATGCGCGTGATAAATTTGAAATTATAATTTTAAATTATTTTGTTAAGATTAATTTGAATTATAATAATTTGATTAATAAAAATATAACATGTTATGTATTAACTCTAAAATAGTTATTAATTAGTTTTAGTAATTTATTTTTTTCAATAAATCAAACATATATATTCAATGTGACCATAAATATATAATTTAGTAATACTTAGACTTACTAACAAATTTTTATATATTATTTTACTGTCAAATAAGAACATATCAAAATTAGCTCAAAATAAATAATAAATTATTAGAGAATTCTAATGCACAAAATTTTCTACTAAACAATAAATAATTTAAACTCATTAAAAAATAACTCAACACTTTTTTTTATGCTTGCAAAACATATACTTGGAATAATATTATATCAATATTAGTATACAGTTTTACAATCATCGACCGTATTTACTATACGTGACTCCTTCTTAAAAGTTATTCTACACACATGTGCAGTCGGAAGATAAATTACTGGACTTTATTTTATTTTTCTAAATTATTATAATTATACATTATTCAGTAAATGCTAATTGTAATATAATTGTAATATTGTAATATAATTATAATAAAGATATTTTTCTAAAATAAATTTAGAAGAGAGAATAGTGCTTTCATTTTAGAGAGAAAATGAATTCATGAGGAATTGACACTTCACTTTTATTAGTTGATAATCTATTAAATATTGATTTTATATAATTATAATAAAAATATTTCCCTAAATTAGTATAATCATGTATTATTTGTTAAATGCTAATTATAATATAATTATAATAAAAATATTTTTTTAAAATAAATTTAGAAGAGAAAATAGTGATTTCATTTTAGAGGAAAGATGAATTCATGAGAAATCATTGACACGTTATTTTTATTAGTTGGAAACAAATCCAGTTTTAGTATATTTCTCATTATTATATATTTTTCTCTAATAATATATCCACTGTTTTCTTTCCTTTGTTTCAGCATTTTGAACTTGGATTTAACTTCTTATAGTTCTTACTTCTCAGTCATTCTATTAGATGTAGTTGATAACAATTGAAATTCTTCTATTAACATAGGAGAAAAATATATTATTATATGATAAAATTAATATGAGTATATTTTGTTATTAAATAAATAAAATTAATGTAAAATAAAATTACACGTAAAAAAAGTAAAGAAATTAAAATTAAAATAGCAAAAGTGATAAAAAGATTATTTTTATGTATAGAAGATTAGAAAATAGTAAACTTTTAACTAAATTAATTATCTTTTGTTGTATTCATAAAAATCAAATCAAATAATTGATATATAATTTTAAATTGTGTGATACTTAAATATCTAATCAAATCAATTAATTGATATAATTAATTCATCATAATGAATTGTATTTAATGAGTTAAATAAAATAAATTAGGAAACACTCTCAGAAGCATGCTACGTTGACTCTATCATTAAATGTAAAAAATCGATTTTTATATAATAGAATAGAATAGATAGATAGATAATATAATAGACACCGAGAAAGAGAAAGATAAATATTTTAGATTCTAGGTTGTTTCATTTAGATGTTGCAATGTGGGTATCACATTATTTTACTTATTCTATTCTATGGGCCCTTTTGTAATTTTATTTCAGTATCAATGGAATTTCATTACCTTTGAGTAATGAACTAAAATCTAAAATGAAACTGAAAAAAAAAAGTAAAGAGTATAAAATTATTGATTGAAATTTAATTTAATTTTTTGTTATTATAACAGGTATTTTTATTCAATATACCAACACTGTACAAAATTAATCATAAAAAATATAAAATATAAATAAATATATTGAATTAAGAGTTAAAATTATATTTGTTATCTCATTTTTACTTTTAGCAACACAATAAAATATCATGTACTCAACATAATTTAAGATGCAAATTATAATTAATTATACTTTTTATTTTAAAACATTTAAAATTAATCTTAATATAAATAAAAAAATTAATATATTGAATAAATTAATAGAATAATATAAGTTAATTATTTTTTTGATCAATTTCGTTGTTGTTTTTTTTTTACTACCTTTAAAATTATGACTTTTTTTTTAATTTGACCATGAAATAAAATTAGAGTTGTTGGTCTATACCATTAAAAAAATTAATACTATGCAATTACATTTGTACATATAACATGTTCCTAAATTTTTATATGCAAAACTTAAGATTCTGTATTTCTTTGTTTATGTCATAAATAAGTATTGTCTAATTTACACTGATCCGTATTGATTCAAAAGTTTGAAAATTTTTGTACGTATTAATTTTATATTTAATATTAAAACATGATAATTTATTATGTTATTTTACTATTAATGTATGTAGTATTACATTATAAAATCTAAAAAGTAAAATAATTATTATATAACTTAGATGGATTGGACTAAATATAAAAATATAAAACAGAATTGTATTATTAAATTTTAATAATTTTAATTAGTTAATAATATAAAATAAGATAGAAGTAACTATTTATAATTGAATAGTTTTGGTTGATTAGACTAAAAAAATAAAAAATACTCTAAATAAAAAGCCAAATTAACTTTAATATTAAATTTATTAATACGATTTTAATTTTATATAATAGTTAGATAATAGATTAGTAAAAGCAAATGGAAGGATGATAAAATATTCTTTTAGAATAATTAAAAGAATAAGAGTATGATATTATTAAAAATAATACATTTTTATGTTTAAAAAATTATATTTAAATAAAATATTTGTAAAATATAAAATTTAACATAGCTTCATGAATATTAATCATTAATCAATTATGAACTAACATAAAATTATAATACAATTTATTTATAAAAAAATAATCAAAAATTAATATTAATAAATATAAAAATCATCCAAACACTTTGATTAAAAGTATGAGTAGTTAATTATTATTCATTATTAATAATATTTTGTTCATAAAAAAAACTAAAAATATAATTATTCATATTTAGATTTTAGAAGAATAAACGTATAAGTAACAAATGATCTATTTTATCATGCATATTATGATATAATGAATTATAATTAATTAATTGGTATAAATTATAATAAATTATATGATATTTAAAAAGAAAATAAAATGAATAAGAAGAAAATAAAAAGAAATAAAAGAGATAAAAGACTACAATAAAATAAATTGAATGTGAGAATTTTTTTTTTTTACAAAATTTTATATCACATCCGTTTCAATAATAATAAATAAAAATACACAACTTGATATCTAAGAAAAAATAATGAGATAAAATCATAACACAGTTCTAAAATAAAAGCTTAAATTAAACCATAATATCATTGTACAACACAAATTGAAAGTAATTTCACACTACAATATACCACACAAATAGGTAAATGGCTTAAGCTTAAGTACGAAATTTTTTTTATTTATGGATACATGATAACACCATGGTCTTTAAATACTTCATGTATAACATATCATATATTGCTCTGAATGATGAGCACGGGAGTTGAAGAGTATGTGGTGGTTTGTATCCACGATAATTGCCTTCTTGCGACAACGCCTCATAGGAAGAAAAAAAATTGTTGTAAAAGCTACCCAATGAAAGAGTAATTGGTAAATGAATGATATTTTTTTCTAACATATATGGTCTTTTATAGTGATAAAATAAAAATGGAAGGAATAAAACTTTGTAATTTTATATTAGGAATAGAATTTGATATTTATTCTAATAAAATTAAATAACTAATTAGTTATAATTCATGTATTTAAATAAATAAAATAAATTAAATAAAAATATGTTTAAAAATTAATCAAATCAATTAGTTGATACAAATAATTAGTATAATTTATTTTATTTGATTTATTGAATTCAAAAAAATAAATTAAAAAATAGTTTATTGAATTTAATAAATTAAAAAAATAAATAGAAAAATATAGGGACAATAATTTTTTTAACTAAATTAATCTGTATTTATTGTATCTAATCACTATAAGTAAAATAAATTAAATAAAAATATTTTTAAAAATTAATTAAATCAATTAGTTGATACAAATAATTAGTATAATTGATTTTATTTGATTTATTGAATTCAAAAAAATAAATTAGGAAATAGTTGATTGAATTAATTAGTTGATATAATTAATTTGTTATAATTGATTGGATTTAATGAATTAAAACAATAAATAGGAAAATATAGAAGACAATGATTTTTTTAACTAAATTAATCTGTATTTATGGTATCTAATTAGTATAAGTAACAAATCATCTATGTTATTATGTACCTTATAAATTAATGAATTAAAATAATTGATATAATAAATTATAATTATTTGATTGATATAAATTATAATAAATCATGTGATATTTAAATATCTAATCAAATCAATTAGTTGATATAATTAATTTACTGTAATAAATTGTATTCAATGATTTATAAAAAAATAAATTAAAAAACACGCTCAGAAGTATGCCACATTCATCATTAAGTGCAGAGATTCACTTTTTATATAATAAAAATATATATTATTATATATGTTATAGAAATATGATTTGATTCTATTAACTTGCCAAATTTTTTTAGTTTGCCACGCATATTCAGCGTGAAATTATAATTTTTCTAAAATAAATTTAGAAAAGAGAATAATGTTCTCATTTTGGAGAGAAAATGAATTCATGAAAAATTGATACCTCACTTTCATTAGTTGATAATGCATTAAATATTGATTTTATATAATTATAATAAATATATTTTCCTAAATTATTATAATCATGCATTATTCATTAAATACTAATTGTAATATAATTGTAATAAAGATATTTTTCTAAAATAAATTTAAAAGAGAGATTAGTGCTTTTATTTTGAAAGAAAAATGAATTTATGAGAAATTGACACCTCACTCTCATTAGTTAAGAAAAAAAATTCAATTTTAGTATATTAAGTAGAAGTATATTATTATTATTATTATTATTATTATTATTATTATTATTATTATTATTATTATTATTATTAAAAATATTTTCGATTGATAATTGATAAGTAGTTTAATAATGTATTAAATATTAATTTTATATAATTATAATCAATCTATTTTCTTAAATTAGTATAATTATGCATTATTCATTAAATACATTCATTTTGGAGGAAAAATGGATTCATGAGAAAACGACACCTCACTCTCATTAGTTGGGGAAAAACTCAGTTTTAGTATATTAAGTAGATGCTTCATGTCAACTACTCCAATGAAGATGTCAAAAATATCTTCTTATGATGATCTTTGTTTAAAAAGTGTGACTTATGTATTTACCAACACTTTAAATGAAGGTAACACTTTTATAATATATAAAAATCAAACTCTAAAATTTATGATCCAATAGTCAAAATAAAATATCTTCACATGATAACAATCATAAAATCTTCATTGGAGTAGCCACCTTCATTTATTATATATATGTTTGGGGTTTATTAATATTTAAATATAGTAAGAAAAATCTGAATTTAAATACAAATATAAAACACAATTTTTTGAATTTATATTTTTATCTTTAAAATTAATTTAACTATACATTTGCGGATCAGATTGAATCAGATCAGATCTCGAAAATATTCATAAAACATAAAAAAATTTTAAAAACTTATTTTGATTAAAAAAAATTAATAAAATTTCTTTTTTCTACTTTTTTTTAACTTATTTACTCTTAAAATATTATTAAACATACTTTTTTTAAATAATAAAAATAAAATAATACAATATATATGATAATTATTAGTTGAAATAAAACATAAAAATAATATTTATTTATTTATTTATTTATTTTTGCGGATCTGCAGATATGCGGATACCTACATAAAATTCGCAATCCAATTTTATTAGTGTACGGATCGGATCGATATCCGCAATTTTCGGATCGAATTCGGATAAATACCGTGGATATGCGGATCAAATCTGATCCATGAACACTCCTAAATATTTGAAAGTATGGCTAAAAATATATTGTTAGATTATTATTAGACTAAAAGAATTGAACTAATGGCTAAAAGTGCTGGTCAATTTGATTATTCAATTTGATTTATTATGTTTATATTATTTCTTTCATAAAAAATAACATGATATGATTATTTATAATTTTGATTTTATTTCAACTAAATACTATTTCACTTATTTTTTCTTAGAAATGGTTTTTTTTTAATTGTATAATGTCATAAGTTCATTTAGAAAAAATAAAATGGCTAAATGTTATAAAGATATAAATTTTTTTTATTTAACATTGACTTTCATAAAAAATAATGAAAGGCTATTATTTCTAGTTTCGTGGTGTCACTTGATCATGTGTGTATATATATAAAGTCTTTGATTCAATTCTTAAGAGTAAAAAAAAAGTATTTTTATATATATATTTTTTTAAAAAGACCAACGAATTATGAATACACTAAAAAGACTGATTTTAATATTCTAAACATCTTTATATACACACGCGCACACACATACATACATAGATATATATATTAGGTAGAAGTGTGTTTAAATTTGTAGGACCCCTAATTTTTAAAAGTTATCAATAAATTATTTATGATGTATTATATTTATTTAAGATTATTTTAGAGATTTTTATATAAAAGTTGAGTAAACTCTTATTTATTATTTAGAATTGTTATAATTGAGAAATAATTAATATTTTGTATGTCTTAATTTTAATATATATATTTTTAACCTTATTTTATAAATAAAGGAGAATTAATTTACTTATCTCCAATTTTTACTAAATTGGTATTTAACTGAAAATTATTTAAAGATTATTAATTAAAAAGTATTTTTAAAGATGGATACGTTATATTTAATTTGATATTTACTGATCTTGCCTGGGAAATAGATTGGCTTCAACTCCTCGAGATCAGCCGAGTTATGTGCTGCAAGGTTGAACGTCCGTCTCTCAGAATCCGAGTTCCTTATGTTCGTTGTAGGTTTGGGAGCACGAGCAATACAAAGGGGGTGAAGTGTACCTGCAAAGACACTCCAATGCTTAAGTCAGTATGGTGTCAAGTTCAAAAATTGTCCTTAAAAAAGATACTTTACCTTTCTTTTATAGATATTTCTTCGTCCGTTACATTCTGGGTGATAAATTGTCGGTTTCTGTGATGATTGATTTCGTAACCGATTTATCATACCGTTTGAGACGTCGGTTATGATAAGAGTATTGATGTCACCGAGTTATAGCTCATAAAGGCCGAGCAATAACGGCAAATGACGAGTTATGGTGGCTGCCAATAACGGTTATGAGGCCGAGTTATAGCTCGTATTTATGGTGACCATATCACAGCCCCCAAGCTTAGCCTGAGGAAAGTTTTTTAATGAAGCAGGTTGAGCTTTTGTGATGAGTTATAACTCGGTAAAGTGGATTACTGAGTGAGCCCCCAGTTCAACGTACTTCATTAAATCAACTTTCTATTGGTGCGACGTGGGAAATCGTGTGCGCTTTTTATTGAGGAGAGAGAATGAGTGGTAGCTTCATTAATATTTTGATGGTTTCCAATGCTCCTTTCGCCGTTTGATGTGACTGAGGCAAGGGTGATATTTGGAACGTTTTTGTTTGTGATTAATTTTTTCTACTGATTGAAATTTGGGCGTTTTGGTTTTCTGCTTCTTGTGTGAAGAATGAGCAAGAGAGGTATGGTCATGTCTATGTTCTTCTAATTTCTTTCTTCCCCCGTTTTTTGTATTTCTTGGTTGCATGTTTGTTTACTGTTTCTGATGGGGTTTGAGAAGGAAAAGAAAGTTGGAATAGATTGGTCTTATGACTGGGTTGGGGATGATGTGAGGTCTCGGGGGTCATTGTTCTGTGATGAAGTTGCTGTTAAGGAGGTGGATGCTAGTAGGGTAGTGAGGCAGAATTCTGGAGTTGGGGTTGAGTTACTGCCCTGTAGTGTTAATGATAGGGTTTATCACCGGGGTAGAGGCTTTGAATTTTTCTATATGCACAGCTGCATTCTTGAAGAGTTGAGAGTTAGATTACCCTTCACTGATTTCGAATATCAGGTCTTGAGGCAGTTAAACTGCGCTCCGTCGCAGCTTCATCCAAATGGGTGGGCGTTCCTTCGTTCTTTTGAAATTTTAATGGAGTTTCTGGAAGAGGTGCCGTCTGTTGACCTTTTCTTTTCGTTATTTCAAGCCAAAGGGGTGTGGAAAGGTGGTTGGATAAATTTCAATAGCACCCCTGGTTTTGGCATTTTCAAATTGTACAAATCTTCTTTCAAAGATTTTAAAGAGATGTATTTAAAGGTTAGGAGTCTGAAAAAAGATTTTCCGTTTTTCATAGATGAGAATCTGGCTGAGAAGTTTCCATTGTATTGGTGCTCGGAACCCCAAAATATACTCGGACCTAAAGTTATCTCTCCGAGAAATGTTTGTTTGATTGAGTTTCTTGTTGAAAATATCGGTCAGGGAGACCTGATTTCAATGTATGAGCTTCTGTACTGGGAGCAGGATAAAGATGCTGTGGTAGCTTATTTGGGTGAGTTATAGGATTTTTTCTAAGGTGTTTATTGGTTTTCGTCATATTTCTGATGTTGTTTGTTTTTGCAGGTGGTAAATACCCTGGTGTTTCAGCTGCGTCTCTGAGGACACGTTTCAAAAATAAAAACCTGGAGAAGGAGGTATCGTCATCTAATGCTGAGAAAGTTGTTGGGACTGGCGAGGTTACTCAGCCTCGTCAAGGTCGGAGGAAGGTGATTGCGAAGAAGAGAAGGAAGTCCGACCTTGTTGAGTTGTCCGATGATTCTGATGAAAAGGAGTTAGGGGTTCCTCTGGAAGAGATACAGGCTTTTATGGGTAATCAAAAAAGGCTTCATGAAATTTCTGAACAAAGTGAGGCATTTTCGGTTTGGGGAAAGGAATATCCCTATATGGCTATGGTGGACGAGTATTGCCAATCGTCGGCTGATGTTTCTCTTGCAAAGGAGGTTGGAGACATGGCTATTGGGCAGTATATGCAGGTAATAGCCGACTGTTGTTTCTTTATTTTTCTTTTTTCTTTGGGAGTCTTATGAATTTTGGTTTATTTCTTCCTCCAGGTTATTGGCCTGCGCCTTGCAAGTCTTGGGCATAGCCAAGAGTTGAAGTATAAGAGAGTTACTGCAGAAAGAGGAGAGGTTTCTGTTTTGAAGGAGGAGTTGGTTAAGAGTAAGAGTGCTGCTGCTGAGCTTCAGGCGCGTTTGACTGAGACCGAGAAGTTGTTGAAGGAGACTAAAGAAAGTTATGTTAAGGATGTGAAAGATTTGAAGAAAAAGGAAAGTGATATGGCAAACATGCAAACTCGGCTTATTGAGGTCACTGCTCAATTTAAGGATATGGAGAAGAAAAAGGCGGATGAGATATTGGATTCTTTTGTTGAAGGTTTTGAAAGAGCAAGGTTGCAGGTAAAGTTTTTGGTACCAGATGCCGATCTCTCTGGTATGGATCCTGGAAAGATAGTGCGAGATGGTCAGTTGATTGAAGATGATGGGGACGCAGAAGATGAAGCTGATAATGCTTAATGTGTTTTGTTAGAAACTTGTTTGAATTTGTTTTGCATATGTAATAGTTAGTTGGTGTGTTTTGAACTTTGTTGAATTGACTTGTTTGAATTTTGAATGTGATGCTTTTTGTAAAAGCTGTTTGCGATTGTTCGGAAAGTGTTCCGAGTTTATTGGCCTTGTGGCTGATGATTTTATTTGGTAATGGCAGGTTGTAGCTTAGACGAGTATTGGCGTTTGTCTGAGCTGTATTGATAGAGTTATATTTGATTGATAATATCATTCGTACAGTTATTTGATAAAGAATAAGATAATATTCGTCTCCTATATATTCGGAGTCTTTCTGAACCTTTTAAATACAAAGGTGCAGGTAGGCTAGCCTCGTTAAAACCTCTCCAAGCAAAACCCTTTGGGATAAAATCTTGGTAGTAGGAAAAAGAGTACAAGCCTGTCCCTGCCTTTTAACTATAAAATTTCTTTAGGGAAGATACGTTCCAAGTATTGGGTAGTAGTTTACCATCTATTGATTCGAGTTTGTATGCTCCATTGCCGAGTACTTCTGATATTCAGTATGGACCGTCCCAGTTTGCTGCGAGCTTTCCATGCGAGGTTTGTTTCCGAGCAGTTTCTGTTTTCTGAAGTACTAAGTCTCCTGGCATGAAGGACCTGCTTTTAACGGCTTTGTTGTATTGGCGAGCTATCGCTTGTTGTGCTGCTCGTTGCCTTAATGTTGCGATGTCTCTGACTTCTTCAATGGTATCGAGTTCGGTTTGCCGAGCTTCCTCTTGATTTCTGAGTTGTGTTCTGAATGAGCTTTGCGAGATTTCCAAGGGTATCATAGCCTCGGAGCCATATACAAGTCTGAACGGTGTTTCCTTTGTTGATGTTTGTGGGGTGGTGTTATATCCCCAAAGGACTTCAGGTATAAGCTCGGCCCAGAGCCCTTTGGCATCATCTAGCTTCTTTTTAAGTGCGTGCAGGATGACCTTATTTGCTGCCTCGGCGAGTCCATTTGTTTGAGGATGTTCGACCGAGGCGAAATGCTGTTTTATTTTGAGGTTCTGCAAAAAAGATTGAAATTTCTGATCGGCGAACTGGCGACCATTGTCAGTTATGATATGTTGAGGTATGCCGAAACGGCAAACAACGTTTTTCCAAACGAATGAAATCATTTGCTGGGATGTGATTTTTGCCAAAGGTTGGGCTTCTACCCATTTGGAGAAATAATCAATGCCAACAATAAGAAATTTTACCTGGCCCGGTGCCGTAGGGAACGGATCGAGTATGTCTAAACCCCATTGGTTGAATGGCCAGCTGATATCTGAATGATGTAATTGCTCTGCTGGTATGTGTATTAGTGGTGCGTGTCTTTGGCAATTGTTGCATGATCGGATTTTTTGTTGGCTGTCGTGCTTTAAAGTAGGCCAGAAAAATCCAGCTCGGAAGACCTTTGATGCTAAGCTCTGAGCACCTGTGTGTGTGCCACAGATTCCTTCATGTGCCTCAGCTAAGGCTATCTCAGCTTCCGAGTTGTTAAGGCATTTGAGTAGAGGCCGAGTATAACCTCGTCGATACAGTGTTCCATTGAATATTGTGAAAGAAGATGCTTGCCGTCGGAACTTTTTATTGTTTTCGACCCCTTCTGGTATATTACCTGTTTGTAAATAGTGTATAAAGTTGTCCCTCCAATCCTTTACCTGTGTAACACTTAACACATTTGTCAGAGTAACAGTGGGTGATGTTATTGTAAATTGTTGCAGCGTAGATAACTCGGACTGTGTACTGCCGAGTTTAGATAAGATATCTGCCCTTTGATTTTGTTCGCGTGGTATATGTTCTATTTCAAATTTGGTAAATTTTGTTGATAATTTTTTTACTAATAACAGGTATTTAGAGAGTAGAGGATCTTTTACCTGAAAAAGGTCGTTTACCTGCTGTACCACTAGCAAAGAATCACAATATACCTTTATCGTTGAGATTCGGAGATCTAAACAAAGTCGGAGTCCAGCGAGTAGTGCTTCATACTCGGATTGGTTGTTGCTGGCTTTGAAAGCTAAGTGTATTGAGTGTTCCAATATGAATCCGTCTTCGGCCTCCAGACGAATTCCTGCTCCACAGCCCCTATTATCTGAAGAGCCGTCTACATATAAGGTCCATTGTTTTGCATGATCTTCTTCGGATGGTATTGTAAGCTCAGCGAAGAAATCTGCCAGAAATTGAGACTTGATCGGTCCTCTGGATTGGTATCTGATATCGAACTCAGATAGTTCGACTGCCCATTTTATGAGTCGTCCTGCAATTTCTGGTTTGTGTAACACTTGTCTTAGCGGGTGATCGGTTCTGACGTGGATAACGTGGCTCTGGAAGTAAGGTCAGAGACGTCGCGCCGAGAATATTAGTGCTAGTGCGAGCTTCTCAATCCTTGGATAATTGAGCTCGGCATGCTGGAGAGTCTTGCTGACAAAGTATATCGGCTGCTGAACTTTGTTTCTTTCTGTAACAAGGGCCGAACTTATCGCCCAATCAGTAACTGACAGATATAAAAATAAATCCTCCCCTTGTAGGGGTTTTTGTAAAATCGGCGGTTGTGAGAGAGTTGTTTTTAATTTTGAAAAGGCTTTCTCACAATCGTCGTTCCATTCGAATTTATTTTTCTTTTTAATTGTTTGGAAAAAAGGAAAAGAAGTTGAAGCTAGGCAAGGAACAAATCTGGAAAGTGCGGCAAGTCGTCCTGTGAGGCGCTGAACTTATTTGACTGTTTTAGGGCTGGTCATATTCAGCACTGCTCGGCATTTGTCTGGATTTGCCTCTATTCCCCTGCATGTTAGCAAAAAACCCAAAAACTTACCCCCTTGCACGGCGAATGCACATTTCTCGGGGTTGAGACGCATGTTGTACTGGCGGATCTGGCCGAATATTTCTGTAAGGTCGCTGATATGATTATGTCCGATTTTTATTTTGGCGACCATATCATCCACATATACTTCGATATTCCTGCCGATTTGTTTGGCAAACACTTTATCCATAAGGCGTTGGTAAGTTGCACCTGTGTTCTTTAATCCAAATGGCATAACTTTATAACAATAGTTACCAAAATCAGTGATAAAAGCTGTTTTATCTTGATCGGAGGGGTGCATGAGTATTTGATTATACCCTGAATACGCATCCATAAAACTTAAAGTAGCGTAGCCTGATGCATTGTCTACTAAAGAGTCTATGGATGGTAGAGGGTAAGAATTCTTCGGGCATGCTTTGTTTAAATCAGTGAAGTCGACGCACATGTGCCACTTAACGTTTTGTTTTCTTACCATTACCACATTGGCTAACCAGGTGGTGAATCTGATCTCTTTGATAAATTCGGCGTTGATGAGCTTTTGTGTTTCTTCTAGTGACGCTCTCTTTTTCTCTTCGCCGAGTTTTCTTTTCTTCTGCTGCACTGGTCGGACTGCCGAGTTTATTGCTAGTTTATGACTGATAATCTGTGGGTCGATGCCGGGCATGTCTGATGGTGTCCATGCGAAAAGGTCGGTGTGATCTTGCAGGAAGGTCGTTATGGCCTCTAACTCAGATGTGTTGATTGATGTACCTACATAAGTAAATTTGTTAGGGTCATTATAAAAGTACACTTTTTGTAGGTCATCGGAGGGTGTTGGGCGCTCGAGGAAATCAGCTCTTGGGTCAAGGTCGGCCAGTGTGTGTTCCTTTTGTTTGAGGTTGACATTGTTGACTTGTTGTGTTGAGCGGTTTTGGAATTTCATGCTGATGTTGTAACATTGTCGTGCCTCTTTATGATCTCCATGGATTGTTACAACCCGATCGTCCTGCAGTGGAAACTTTACACAGAGATGAACGGTAGAAACAATGGCGCCGAACTTGTTCAAAAAAGGTCGGCCAAGGATGAGGTTATATGGATTGAAACAATCAACTACTAAATATTGAATATCATTAGTTTTTGAAAGAGGTTGCTCACCCAGTGTGGTATGTAACCACACTGATCCGAGTATTGGAACTCGTTCTCCTGAGAAGCCGACCAAGTCTCCTCCTGTGGACTGAAGCATGTTGTCGCTGAGCTTCATCTTTTGAAATGTGGAGTAGAACAGAACATCGGTACTGCTCCTGGGATCCAAGAGCACTTTTTTCACTAACAGATCCCCTATCTGCAGGGTGATTACCACAGGGTCATCCAAGTTTTGTATACTGGAGTTGAAGTCCGCGTGTGTGAAAGTGACTTCTGGTTGTGGATTAGTGGTTGCTACATCTTGCTGTGGTCCGTTTACCGAGCATATTGTTCTGAACGATCTTTTCCTTGCCGAATTTGAGTATCCTCCACTGGCGTATCCTCCTGAAATGCAATTGATTATACCTTGTGGTCTTTCATATTGGTTTGAAGATGCCTTCTCTTTTCCTCGGTTTTGTTCAGAGAGTTCGTTTGTTGTGGAGCTCAGGCCGTGCTTTTGGATGTGACCACTAATATATTTGTCGAGGTGTCCCTACCTTGCTAGTCGTTCTAATAGATCTTTGGCGACCACGCAGTCATCGGTATTGTGGCCGTGTTTCTGGTGGAAAGCGCAGTACTTCGATTTGTCCACGTTCTTTGCATCTTGGTAGGTACCGGCTTTTCTCGGTGGCTTGATCAGTTTTGAATTCAAGATCTCCTTGATTATGTCCTCTCTCTTAGTGTTAAACTGCGTATAAGAATCAAATCGAGGTGTTAGTTTAAAACTTTTCTTAGTGGCTGAGTTCTTATCATCGTCGCGGAAATGTGACTTGTCAGACTTCCGAGCTTGTCTGAGTTCCTCGATATCAATTTTTCCTTTTGCCTTTTCCCGAAATTCTGCTAGAGTCTTCGGCTTGGCTACTGCGATTGTCTCCTGGAACTTTTCTGGCCGGAGACCGCTTTTAATTGCGTGTAGATGGACCTCTGGGTGGAGGTCTGGTATGCTGATTGCGACCTTGGTGAAGCGGGTCATGTAGTCCTTTAAGCTTTCGTTTGGTCTTGCTTGATAGTGTTTAAGTAATCAGAATCGTGCAAGTATATTGCGGATCCGGTGAAATGTTCTTCGAATAACTTCGCCAACTGGTGAAACCGTGAAATGGAACCTGCAGGCAAAGCACACAACCAATCAAGTGCAGGACCGTCTAAATAATTCGGAAAACAACGACATAAAACTATATTTGATGCACCGTTGACGATCATTATTGATCGGAACTTCTTTAGAAACTTCCTCGGGTCTCCGAGTCCATCATAAGGCCTAAGGGTCAGCGGCAGAGTGAACCTCTTCGGTAGTTCGAAATTCATCACTTCTTCTGTGAAGGGACCTACAAGGTCGTCAGCCTCCTCTTTTTCATCTTCGGGCTGTTGCTTTTCGCCTCGAGCGGTCTCCGAAACATGAGAGGGTTGGGACTGATGTTCCTCGTCTTCTGCTTGCTGGCGATGAGCACCATTGTGCTCAATCTGAGCATGATTTAGTTCAGCGATTTGGGCAGCCATTAGCTGGTTCTTGTCGGCCATTCGTTGATTGGCTTGTTGTAGCTCAGCTACCATTCGCATGAGCTCGGACAGTGGAGGAGGCGGTACGTCAGCCATGGATGCAGATGGAGTTGATGGGACCAAAAGAAAAAATATGATTTTCTCGGCCCCACGGTGGGCGCCAATTGATCTTGCCTGGGAAATAGATCGGCTTCAACTCCTCGAGATCAGCCGAGCTATGTGCTGCAAGGTTGAACGTCCGTCTCTCAGAATCCGAGTTCCTTATGTTCGTTGTAGGTTTGGGAGCACGAGCAATACAAAAAGGGTGGAGTGTACCTGCAAAGGCACTCCAATGCTTAAGTCAGTATGGTGTCAAGTTCAAAAATTGTCCTTAAAAAAGATACTTTACCTTTCTTTTATAGATATTTCTTCGTCCGTTACATTCTGGGTGATAAATTGTCGGTTTCTGTGATGATTGATTTCGTAACCGATTTTATCATACCGTTTGAGACGTCGGTTATGATAAGAGTATTGATGTCACCGAGTTATAGCTCATAAGGGCCGAGCAATAACGGCAAATGACGAGTTATGGTGGCTGCCAGTAACGGTTATGAGGCCGAGTTATAGCTCGTATTTATGGTGACCATATCATTTACTATTATCTTACTTTCTATTTATTTCATAAAATTACACTACTATCCCTATTCTTAAAAAAAATACCTAAACTAAAACCCTGACCTAATCCTAATTTTATCTAAACCTAATTTTTTACCCTAACCCTCTAACACACAAACAGCACCCACACCCCACCCTTCACCCACGGCTCACCCTCACACACATACAGATACCCACACCCACAAAAGGAAGAAAGAAAAATAAAAGAAAAGGGAAGAGGGAAGGGGACCGAAGAAGGAAGGAGATGGGGGAGAAGGGAAGGCGGCGCGGTGGGTGTCACTGCCACCGTCGCCACTGCTGTTGACAAAAAAAGATCCAAGAGAGGGAAAGGAAGAGAAGCTGCGCCGTCGCTACTCCACTCCTCGTCGCCACCGGCCTTGGAGGAAGACCACGCCGCCGAACGGTCCTTGAGCCGCCGTTGACCAACCGAATTGCGAGGAGAGGAAGACGCGCGGGAAAGAGAAGACCACGACCAGTCCAGCCGCCGTTCCTTCGTCACCGCCGCAGCTGGGTCGCCGGGAGAAGGAGAACCCGACACGAAGAGGGTGAAGAGCCACTGTGGTTTGTTGCTCCCAGCTCGCTCTCACCATTTCCTGTGCGCCGTTCATGCTGCCGCCGTTCTGTTTGCTGCCGCCGAGGATCCCGTTGCCGTCGGATCTGTCGTGTCGCCGTTGAGGGAGCTCGTCACCGCTATGCTTCCATCAGCGCTGTGGATCTGCCTCGTCGCCAGAGTCACGTCACTGTTGCGAACCGCCGCCGTTCTGACTATTGGAAGCTTCCATCGAGCCTTTGCCTTCTTGGTGAGTGTTTTTATTTCCAGAACCTTTGAAAATTAGTATTTCAATATAGGTTGTTAGAGATTCTGAGCTGTTGATACCTTAGGAATTCGGTTCTGGTGATTGCATGTCAAAAATTAAGGTTGTTGCTGAGCCACTGAAGCCCTGGCCGCTGTTGGAGCTGCTGCCAGTTAAGTTTGGGGTGACTGGCGCGTCGTTCTTTTATTCAAGTAAGTGTCTCTACCCCGGGATCCTCGCCTTTGGTTTTCTGATATGTGTTTTGAGGTTTCCACGATATTGATGTTTTAGGGATTAGAAACTGAGGTTGCACGTCACGTTTGAGGCTGTTTTGCTTTTGAGGAAGCAAGCAGAGCTGAGGTTTCAATTGCATTTATTTCGGGTCGAGAGGAAAGGAATTTCTTGATTTGGATTATGGTTTGAATGTGTCGAGGTAGGGGTCTTTTCAAAGAACTTAATTTTATGATTTGGAGTTGTTATAAATGGATATTAATGTGATAAATGTACTTTTGGTGATTGTATAAGCCTTATGTATTGTTGGGCTGTTTTGTGATGAACGTATTTGTGGTTGGATTGGATTGTTGTTTGATTTGGTTATATGGTTGGTTGCTGAAATATTTCATTACAATTTTGGAAAACAAGTTGGTTCATTGAAAATGGATTGAGTTTGTATTTGATTTCTTGAATTATAAGAAGGATATGAATTTTCGAAACTAGTCTGATTTTAAATTGATTTGGTTTTGAACCCGTGGAAGGGATTGTATACTGGTTTGGTTGGAACCCGAAACGGGTGGCAAAGTCCAAGTTTTAGGGGAGATGCTGCCGAAATTTTATGAAATTCAAGATTTTGTTTTCAAATATGATTTAGAAAAGGATTGGATTCGAGAGATTCTATTGTTTGGTTCTCGATTTATTAGGAAACAGGTGATTCAAGTTTAATCTTTTAAGGAAAGCTTATGTTTTAAGTTTGATTTAAACATGAGGGGACCTATGTTTTGCGGTTTGCTCAAGAAGTAGCTTTGGAGGATTTTTAGCAGATTTTAAAGAAAATTGAATTTTGATTACTTAATTTCGCATTGCCTTTGAAGTATTCTTTAAGTTTTAACTAAACAAATCCGAGCCTTTGGAAAAATTTCCAATTTAAGAATGAAAAGAAATTGGGTTTTTTGGACTTAAATAATGTTGGTTTTGAAACTGGTTTGGAACTTTTGGCCTACATGCCTTGGTTTTGGTCTTAAGTCTCCATTTTAAATGATTTCAGTTTGAGTAATTATGATTCCGAGGATTTCTAAAGAGTTTAAGAAGTGAGGTAGGTTATTCTTCCCTAGAGTCCTGTGTCTTCTCAAAGAAAGTTCCATTTTAAGGTGATGATTGAAAGTCTCTTGGAAGTTTTGTAAAATGTTATATTAAGTGACTAAGATTTGAAAGAGAATTGATTTTGAGGAAAAGTTGAATTATGAGTTTGAAGAATTTGAGAAATAGAAAGTGACTTATGGCTTGAATAATGATTGGTTTGATATGAATTGTTAATGAAATGCGGAAATGATGATGGATGAATGATTATGAATAAATATATGTGGCTTCCGCACGTTTATCTGAGATACGAGTTTTCCTGGGTAAAGTACCGTAGCTTGCCACCACGTGTTCCAGGTTGAATCTCGATACTCTGTTGACCCTACGTCGTAAGGGTGACCGGACACGTATAAATTCCCGGATATGGATAGCCCTCAGTGAGTGATTTGAATGATGTATGAATGTAAAATCTATGCATAGACTCATGGGGATGCGCGACGGGGGACAGTCTAAGGTTTTCGGACTTGTCGGGTTGGCTGGATAACCGACAGATGAGCTCATTAGCCATAGGACAGGCATGCATCATATGCATTTATATGACATTGTTTGGGTGTGCAAATTGTAATTGGTTTGCCTATGTGAATAGTTATGTGTAATTGCTAATTGCTCTACTTGATATAACTGCTTGATTGTTTTTGAACCTTCTTACTTGTGTTTGTGACTGAAAATTGGTTGAATTGTGATGAATTAGTTGTTGGTTGAGTTGCTTGGGCCCAGGGCCGTGGTTGATTATGAGATGAGCTGAAAACTGTGTTTGGTTTGTGCTTTTGGGTTAGAAAAGTATGAAAGATTAAACTGGTTCAGCATAGACTTAATGAACCTATGCTTGGAACAGTTTGGTCATTCATGCTGTCTAAGAAAAACTTTTAAAAAGGCTTTTAGATTTCTGAGAAATTAACAGCTTTCTCTTTTAGAAAGGATTTCGGATTTTGAATGTTAAATCTTTGGTTTTGAAAAGAAGCATAAGGCAGTTATTAATCACTGTACTTAAAAAACGGTGTTATTTACGTATCTTATTATAAATTCTGTAACCCTATAGTGAGAACCCTTTCGAGGACGATGTTCTCACTCCCCTACAGGTTTTTTCCTTTTCAAGATATGGACGACGAAGCTTCTGAAGAGTTATATTTGTTTTCTGTTTATTTGACATTATTTTGTATGATCTTAGTTTTTATTTTTCCCTCGCCTTTATTTCTAGTGCATTTTGCAAGAGGGATAGGAGTTTTGATGTGTCATGCTTGTAATATTAATAATATGTAGATATATGTATATGTATCTTTTGTAAGTATTGTGGTTTGTTTTGTAAATGTGGTTATATGTTATCAGATAAGAAGCCTTTTGAGAGGTTATACGGTTTAATTATTTAAGCAGGCTCATATTTTAGCACTAAATATTTCAAGAGTCGTCGTAATACCTGAGCTATCAGAGTGGCGCAGCCGGAAGTGTGACTTTTGATAGTTAGGGTGTTACAAAATTCATCGTGTATATATTAGATAATTGATGAATTAAACATAAAATTTATTTTAAATATAAGTAATTTTAATTTATAGCAAAAATAAGAGAATTAAAATCATAGATTAGTTAATTTTATGTAATTACTAATAAAAATATATATGATACTACTTAGCAATCATTTCAAAATAAAACTCGCTTTTTTATTCATGAGAAAATTTTCATTTTATATATATATTTTATCTTCTTTGCATTAACTTAAATATATGTATAAGAAATCAAATAATGTTACATAGGACCTCATCTCTATAAAAAAAATAACTATTATTATTATTATTATTATTATTATTATTATTATTATTATTATTATTATTATTATAATAGTAGTAGTAGTAGTGTTATATTTCTAATAACATATAATAAACTATATTTATGAATTAAACCGAAATATCATAGCATTTGTTTTTTTTTATCTATACACTGTATGTATGATTGATAGTTATTTTAAAATATAAAGATAATTATTTAAAAAATAATAAAAATGTATATTTTTTTGTTAGACTAACAATATATTTTTTAATATGACTAAAAATCACTAAATGATATTTATTAAAACTAAATATTGATTAATTGTCCAAATTACCAAATATTTTTTTTATTTTTATACTAGTTGCATATTTATTTTTGTTTGATTTTAACATATGAAAGGGTCATTAGAAAAATGTGGCTTCAAATTTAGGCTTAGCTTACTCTACAATATATTATAGCTTGAAAAAGAAAAGGCTAAAAATTTTGCAATGCAAATACAAGTTGCACAAACATAAAATTTTTGAACCAATTCAAACGGGAGAAAGAAAAGACCAGTTATATGTGTTTGGTGAACTTTTCAAATTGCATGCTCACAATAATTTTGCCAACTCAATCTGAACCATAAAAATTAAAATAACAGAATGCCAAAAAGGTACAATAATATACTTAAAAACCTTTTATAGTTTATTCATCATTAACATAAAATATTATTTTTATTTTTGATATTTTTAAATTTTTAAAAAAATATTATTAACATTTAATTTGTTTCAATTTTATTCTTAATATTTGAATTAACTCTCAATTTTACTATTACTGTTAAATTGTGAATAATTAACACCTCCATTGTCACCACTTTGGTAACAATAACCACTATCGTTCCCTCCCAACACCACTACCATCCCTCAGTCACACTACACAACAACAACAATAAAAAATGAAGAGGAAGGGAAGAGAAAGAATAAAATGACAATAGAGGAAGAGGATGAGAATAGGAAAACACAGATTTGGAAGGTGGTGACACAACGCAGATTTGGAAGGTGATGCGAAGGTGAAAGTGGTGGCATGAGGCAGATCTAGAGGACGACATAGTCACAGGGATGGCAACGGGTCCCTTGGGGACGGGGACATGCCCCCTGTCACCCAACCCTAATTACCCTATTTTATATGCCCCAGAAATCCTAATTACCCAAATATAAGAGGATTACATATCACGTATCCCGTTAAGTCCATGTAATTAGTGATTTAGGAGAAATTATTTTCAAGCTGTTGTTCAAGTAAATTGCTTTTTCAAGGTTTACAAGAACTCAAATAGAATAAGGGTTATTCTTCTGATCTACCCAAATCCTTAAGATGAAGAACGAAAACAAATTCTTGAAATTGAAATCAATACATTAATTAAAATAGAAGAGTAATAGTATCAATCCATAGAATAAACAGAGCTCCTAACCTTAACAGTGGAGGTTTAGTTGCTCATGGCTCAGAGAGAAAACCAAGATTTTGAAAAACTGTAAAGTGTGGAATGAGGTAAGAGAGAAGAGCCCGAGCCCGAAGGGTTGAATTTTTTCCATTTTATATCTAATCCTAATTAATGTAAGATATATTTTCTAAAACTAAATAATATCTTTTCCTATTTATAATTAAAATAAAAGTTTTAAATCGAGAATAAAAACCCAATCTTCGTACACTCCCAATAGGAGTGGGAACCATTGCATGTTATTGAGCTGGCGCCTAACTTCACTAATGTGAAGTTAGACTTGACCTTGGCCGAATGAAGTTTGAAGTTCTCCCTTCATATGGCGCCTAACTTGGGAATTTCTAAGTTAGGCGCCACCTTTGCTGAACGTATTTGGAGGCTTTTTTCTTGTTTTGGCGCCTAACTTCATAAATTTGAAGTTAGGAGTGGATGATGTAGTTTATGAAGTTAGGTGTGGATGAGCAGCATGAAATTGCAAGGTAATTGCTTCTTCCGGTGCCTAACTTGGAGAATCTCAAGTTAGGCACCACCAAGACCGTACAGCTGGAATAAAAGTGTATATTATTATATATCGTTGGAAAGCTCTAAAAGTTATCTTTCTAATGCTGCTGAAATTACATCAATTGGTCCTCTGTAGCTCAAGTTATGTCTGTTAGAGTGCAAGGAGGTCAGGGTTGACAGCATATTCACTTTCTTCCTCTTCTTCTATAAAATTCTGTCAAATCCATTCGAATGCTACCTGAAAAAATAAAATTATACACAACTCAAAGTAGCATTCATAGTGGCTAAAAAGTATTTAAATCTTGATTAAACTTAACAATTCAAATGTAAATTCACTAGAAAAAGATAGAAAAGATGCTCACGCATCACATTGAATTGCCTCCCATCATTGGAGATAATCTCACCAGGTATCCCAAATCGACAGATGATATTTTTCCATAAGAAAAGTTGTAACTTATCTGCTGTTATTCGAGCTAATGGTTGAGCCTCATCCACTTAGAAAAGTATTCAATTGAAACTAAAAGAAATTTTACTTGCCTTGGCGCTACAGAGAAAGGTCCAAGAATGTCTAACCCCTATTTGTGGAAAGGCCAACTAGCTTCAGTGGAATGTAAGAACTCGGCTAGGGAGTGTATTATGGTTGCGTGTCTTTGCATTTGTCGTATTGTCTGACCTTTCGCATGTAGTCTATTTTTAATGTTGGCCAGTAATATCCTGCTCGTAAGATTTTGGTGGCGAGTGATGCGTTTGCATCTTTGCTATATTAGCTAGTTAGTTTAAGTAGTTTTAGCTTAGTTTCATTCATTTTCTTTGAAATAAACAAGCATTTTAATGAGTTTTATCTCCATGCATTCATGAACCAAGAACTAGGTGAAATTTGGCATAATCCATGCAAATGATTCAAGGAGTTTATAAACAAGTTGATGTGAATGATTCTCTTGAAATTTATTGCATAAGATGGCAAGACTTTGAGGAAGATTCTTTGGTTTATGTCAGGTGATGAAGAAAGAAGACAATGGAGCAAGAATTTGGAGCAAAAAGGCTTGAAGATTTATCAATCTTGGCAAGGAAACAGAGGAAGCACGTTGCCAACTCCGGAGTGTTTGTGGACAACGCCAGGAAGCTTGAAACGTTACCCAGTAGGGGATGAACTGGCGTGTGTGGCAACAATGCCAGCAACAACGCTGGCCCCTGTAAGTTAGCCATGGAAAATGATCTTGGGTGTTGCCAACTTAAAGTTGAATGTGCGTGTTCCTTGGCAACGCAAGGCCAAGAAAGTGAGCCAAGGAGAGCTCAAAGGCGTTGTTGCCTTGTAGTTGAAGTGGCGTGTTCATCAACAATGACAGCAACAACGCCAAGGCTAAAAACTTGGGCCAGAGGAGGATCGAGCATTGTTAGTGGCGTGTTTGCCAACAACTTCACCAATAACTTCAACCAAGACAGCCTGACCTCACCTTCTTCAAGGATGTATAACTTGAGTTACAGGGATCCAATTTGAGTACTTCCAATTGCGTTGGAAAGCTGACATTCAGAGCTTTCCAACGATATATAATAGTTTATAGTGTGACATGAAATGGGAGCTCAAATCAGAGTCATCATTAGGCCCAAAAACAAGAAAATGGAGTTGAGAGTTAGGGAGGCATGAATGAGCCACAAAAAGGTGATCGAGAGCGTTGCCAGGCAGGGATTGAACTGGCGTGTTCCCTGGAAACACCCACAACAACACCAAAGCCAAGAACTTGGGCCAGAGGAGGTCGAGCACGTTTTTGGTGGCGTGTTTTCCAACAACTTCACCAAAAATGCCCAGCCAAGGCAGCCTGACCTTGCCTTCTTCAATGGAGCATAACTTGAGCTAGAAAGATCCAAAGGAGGTGATTTTAGTGGCATTGGAAATTAGACATAAAGAGCTTTCCAACCATATATCATAGCATGGGATTGGAGTTCAATTGAAGCTTTAAAAGCTGGCTTCATTTAGAGCCTCAGAAATTGAGCACGTTGTTGCTGGCGTGTTTGCCAAAAACGCTTGCGATTCTGGCAGGCTGACCATGTCTTCTTCAATGGAACATAACTTGAGCTACAAAGATCCAATTAAGGTACTTCCAGTTGTGTTGAAAAGTAGACATCAAGAGCTTTCCAACCATATATCATAGTCTATAGTGGAGCACAAAATTGAAGCTCAAACTAGAGGCAATTTTGGGCATCAAAACTAAGTTCAAAAAGGCAGAAAGGGCCAAGTGTTTGGCAACAACTTGGGCCGGCAACGCCCAAGCACCAAGTTTCCAGCCCAGGAAATTCTTGGGTACGTTGCCAACGTGCATAAAGCTGGCGTGTTTGCCAGTAACGCCAGACCATTGGGCCAGAAGCTAGAAGAATGAGCTCTGTTTCCTCTGTTTAGCAACACTTCCTCCATTGAGCCAATATTCAACAAGGATAAAGCCCACATTGCTAACCCAATTGAAGATCTCCAAATGAGTTTTAGGAGTAGTATAAATAGAGAAGGAGTTTGTACTTTTGAGAGGAGGGAGGACTTTTTGAACATTTTACTTTTTAGGACTTTTACTATTACACTAGCATTTTTACTTTTTCTCACCAGTCTTCTATTTTGTTTTTCTTGCAACTTTGAATTTCAGTTTTAAGAACTTCTTCTTTCTCTTCTTCATTCTTCTCTACACTGAGTTTAATTTTCATCTTTGCAATTGTTGTTGAAATTTAAACTATGATTCACTAAACCCCATTTTCATTAGGGGGAGGAGCTCTGTTTATTTGAATGGGTTGATAACTCTTCTTTTCCTTCTCAATTCAAGTGGTTCATCTAAGAGGAAACTCTTGTTCTTCAAAGATTCAATCACCATCAAGAGAGGGTTTGAATCTATATGAATTGTGTGGTGAACTTGAGAAAGGAGCCACATAATTCAGTTTAGAGTTCATCCTTTCATAATTTCCTTGATTAATACACTTTGGGTTGGTATGTGAGATGTAACCACCCTTGGTTGAGATCCTGGGAATTGTGTGGCTTGAAGGATTAGTTAATGAGCTTCATCTCTTCTCATGAACAATTAGATCATGAGAGTGGCAATTGGTTGTGTTGAGAGAAATTGAGTTACCAAGAGATTGGAACTCAATTACCTACAATCTGCCATGGATCTATACCCATGATTGAGAAGGAATTGATCAATATCAATTCATGAGAATTTGCATCTCTGACCCCTAATGATCTCTTCCATCATTAATTCTTATTTCTTTTGTTCTTTAGTCATTTTGAATACCCACTACCCAATTCCCTTTTATCTTCTTGCAATTTATCCTTCCTGCCAATTACATTCTGTTTTCTATATCTTGCAGTTTACTTTTCTGCTCTTTATAATTCCGCAATCTTTACTTTCTTACAATTTATCTTTAATGTCATTTAAGTTTCTTGCATTTTAAGTTTCAATTATTTACTTTCATTGTTCTTCTTTATTCTAGTTCTTTAAATTTTTTGTCATTTAACTTTCCGTAATTACATTCAAAAATCAAATCTCATGAATTCAAAACCATGTTTGCTTGGCTAAAATTACCATTTAACTAAAGTTGATTAATCTACCAATCTCCGTGGGATCGACCTCACTCTTAGTGAGTTTTATTACTTGATACGACCCAGTATACTTGCCGGTTGCGCGTTAATATTTTATTTTTCGCGTATCAAGTTTTTGGTGCCGTTGTCAGGGATTGGCAAAGATTAACAATGATTAAGTGAATGGTGGTCTAGATTAAGCATTTTTTTATTTTTGCTTTGTACAATTCTTTTAATTTTTTGATTTCTTTTTGACACTAAGGTGTTTGAGTTATTGCCTCACTAAGAAATTCATCTCTGAGATATGAATTTCAATTTTCCTTGGTGTTGTGTTTTACAAAATTCAAATGGAGTTCAACTCATCTTATGATCAAACAAATTTTTTGGGATATTACCCATCATCACCAATCTCTAATGGTGGCTGGGAGTATCACCAAGGAATGAAAGAGCATCCACCCTCACGTCCCAGTTTCTCATTTGAAAGTTCTTCATCACTTGATTATGCCTCAACACAAAGTTTCCTCTAAAATCCATACAAGTCATCCCATCAATCACACAACTCATTCCACACCCCTTAACACAACTTCACCACAACACATCCATGTCACCAAAATTACTCTCAACCTTCATCTCTTGAACCAGCAGATGAGGATTACCTTCAAGCCATTGAAATACATAGAAAACTCGTGGAAAGATACACACACCCCTAATCCTGGAAAGAAACCATCCTCAAGAAGATGAATGGGCCTTTAGAGCAAATAAGGAGAAACTTAGAACCATCAAACAGTGAGGATGAAGACCAATTTGTGGGTGAGGAAGTGGAAAAACAAGAACAAAAGGTCCCTGTGTCAAGTGAAATTGTAATGAAGGATAAGGAACATGAGCCAAGGATTCCATGTCCACAGAGGCTAATTGAAGTGACAATGGAACATGAAGATTCCCTCCCAAAGGACTTAATAAAAAATCATGAAGAAGAAATGGAGGAAGAAAATCAAGGAAATTCACATTCAATTGAAGCAGAGAAGTGCATAAAGGAAGGGCTCATGGAACCACCAATTCAAGAGGCTCTTGATGAAGATAAAACTCCAATAATCACACAACAACCATGTCTTGGAATAAAAAAAGTGAAGGCAACTAATAAGAGCACCAAGAAGAGGATTGTGACTAAGATATCAAGGACAACATTCAAGAAAAGGTCAACTGCAAACAATCCTACCCATGATCCAGCAAGCAAGCTCAATCAAGCCATTTACAAAGGGAAGCTTGCTGAGAGGAGACCAAGAAAGGGGACAATAACTGAATCCTTTTCCCCCTTGAAGTCGTTCCTCTTAACAAACTGGAAGAAGAGGAAGAAAGTTGGGGACAATCGTCAAGCTAATGACGATAAAAGAGCGCTTGTTAGGAGGCAACCCAACCTTAGGTAACTACTTTTTCATACTCTTCTCAGAATAAATGGTTAGTTCAACTTCTATGTATTGCAAGGAATTAAGTTTGGTGTTTCACACCAATGTGATTGTATCAACAAAGAAAAAAATTAAGGGTGAATGCATGGTACTAAGTTTGGTGTTCCACCAACATTCATGGAAAACAAAGTAACTGATAAACCCATATTTTATGATGTATTTTGTGCTTAATTTGAGTGATTTATTCAATCCTTCACCCACTTATTCATATTAATTGCATGGTTTTACTTTCCCTCCCTTATTATGTGATGTATGTGAAAAACATGTTTTCTAAGCTTTAAAATTAATTATTTTAATTACCTTTATTTCTATTCGATGTTGTGATTAGTGTGTTGAGTAGTTTCAGATTTTCTAAGGTAGAATGACTTAAAGGATGGAAAAGGAAACATACAAAAATGGAAGGAGAAGGCAAAACGGAGCTTTGAAGGAAACTGGTATTCACGCGATCGCATGGACGACGCGATCGCGTGCCAGAAGCGAAGATGCAGCGACGCGGCCGCATGACTGACGCGACCGTGCGACATAAGCAGAACGCATACGACGCGAACGCGTGACTGACGCAACCGCGTGGCAAGGAAAAGCTTCGAATGACGCGACCGCGTGACCCACGCGGATGCGTGACAGAGGCCACGTATCAGAATTTACAGAATACGCCCCCAGCGATTTCTGAAGCCCTTTTTGGCCCAGATCCAAGTACAGACAGCAGAGACCAGAGGTTATAAAGTGTGAGAATGCACCCATTCAAAGAGAGCTCGCATATTTTATTTTTCAATGATTTAGATTTAGTTGAGAGGGAGATCTTCTCCTCTCTCTCTCTTAGGATTTAGGATTTCTTCTTGCTTTAAGAGTGACTCTTAATCCAGGTTTTACGTTTCTTTGTTTTAGCTTCCTTTTACTTTTATTTATTCCAGCACTTGAATTGATCTGTGAATTTATGAATTTCTTCCATGTTATAGATTGTTATCTGAATTAATAATATTTGAGGTATTTTCAGTTTATGATTGTTCTCTTTGATTTAAGCTACCATTGCTTCCCATCTAAGGATATTTTTATTATTCTAGCAATTTTACTTTTTCCCCTTTTGGTCCTGGTTAAGAATTCAGTAACTCAATAGTTATCAAACTCAACATATTTGATAATCATTATCTTGCTAATTGAGCTGAACTTAAGTAATCCTAACATTTTCTTAGGAAATAAATAGGATTCGAAGGTCAATTTATTAGTCCCTTGATTTTTCTTTGCCCTAATACAGGTTGATCAAGTGGAGTTTAGATTCAACTTTCATTATAGTTGAGAGAGATAACTACGTTGGACCTCCAACTTCTCTTACCATGCCAAAAGTCTGCTTTACAGTATTTATTTATTTTGCCATTTACTTTACTTGTCATTTAAATTACTTGCTTCTCATCTTCTAAACCCCGATTACAACCTTTATAGCCAATAATAAGAACATACCTCCTCGCAGTTCCTTGAGAAGACGACCCGAGGTTTGAATACTCGGTTAACAATTTTTAAAGGGGTTTGCTACTTGTGACACCCAAAATGTTTGCACGAAGGGATTTTTGTCGGTTTAGAGACTATATCTACAACGCGACTATTTTTATGACATTCTTTACTGGCAAAAATTCCAACGTCAGTAACCCTTGAGACAATTATGAATAATCACAAATCCCAAACAATCATAGAAATTGACTAAACCTGCAATTTCATTTGTTTACCTTTTAATCCTGCATTTTATTTACTCATAGACTTAAAGCACATGATGTAGTATGCATGCATGAAAGAAGCATTCTGTGTTGGCATATAGAAGTAGGCAAGGAACTAAGTTTGGTGTTCCCACACCAACTTAAGCTTAAGAACTCACAAGCATACCTGCATGCTAACCATCTCTCAAGTGCTTGGGGACAAGCAACTTTCAAAGTTTATTGTAGGCAGTCACTTCAATCTTGGGAAGGATTAAGCATCATCAACCAACGAGACAAAGAGAGATGTAAAGACCAACAATGATGATGATAAGGAGTAAAGCAAGTAAACTCCAAAAGGTTGTATTGTTAAGTGATTGTCTTTTATTTAAAACTGTTATGATTGAAAGCAATATTGCACCCCTGCTTGTCTGCTTAGCATAATCTCTTTAAAAGTTCAATAACTAAGATGCTAAATACATCATAGTACCATACACTTGAAAATCCGCTTACACTCAAGATCCATAAATTGCAAACAGAGAACAGTTCTTGAAAAGAATGATTGAGGAGTCAAAAAATTTGTTTTGAGGCAAGCAAAAGATTAAGAGAAGTGGTGGTTCTAGTTGTATGATTGTGTATTGAGGTTGCATGTTTGTGAAAACCTACATGGGAGCTCATAGGCAGGAAATAGAGTTCAAAGAAGTATTGTGGAGATTCTCAAATATCTTTTGATCCAAGAAGCAGTAAAAGAAAACAAAAGAAAAAAAAAACAATAACAAAAGAACATGACAAAAGGCTCTGAGCATCAATTACTAGGAAGAAAAAGAAAGAAATAAGAACTCAAAGAGTTATTATCCTAGTTAAATGCTTGTGGTAGAATTGTGTCAAGGAGAGAGGCTTGAGCAAGTAAATCCTAAGGGGTGCTTCAACACCTAATACCTTAAAACCAACTGGTTTGGGAGTATTGATTGAAAGCTTATCTAAAGAGCCGCTTTGAGACATGACACTTAGAGTCAAGGCCAAGACACAAAAACTATAAGCTGCTTCAAGGTGATTACCTATAGAGAGATTTCCATGATATCATTTGAATGAAGGTCCTAAGATCTAAGACTTCCAAAATGTAGGGACTAATAAGCACTGTAATCCTTACATGAGCATATAATTCAGAGTTCATCCCACTATCACTTAATCACTTCACTCACTAATGCATTACAAGCTACTCCTCAATTTGTTCCGATTAAAAGAAACCTTTGTGCATGGTTCTTTTCTTGCTTGAGGAAAAGCAAGGTTTAAGTTTGGTGTTGTGATGCGTTTGCATCTTTGCTATATTAGCTAGTTAGTTTAAGTAGTTTTAGCTTAGTTTCATTCATTTTCTTTGAAATAAACAAGCATTTTAATGAGTTTCATCTCCATGCATTCATGAACCAAGAACTAGGTGAAATTTGGCATAATCCATGCAAATGATTCAAGGAGTTTATAAACAAGTTGATGTGAATGATTCCCTTGAAATTTATTGCATAAGATGGCAAGACTTTGAGGAAGATTCTTTGGTTTATGTCAGGTGATGAAGAAAGAAGACAATGGAGCAAGAATTTGGAGCAAAAAGGCTTGAAGATGTATCAATCTTGGCAAGGAAACAGAGGAAGCACGTTGCCAACTCCGGAGTGTTTGTGGACAACGCCAGGAAGCTTGAAACGTTACCCAGTAGGGGATGAACTGGCATGTGTGGCAACAACGCTGGCCCCTGTAAGGTAGCCATGGAAAATGATCTTGGGCGTTGCCAACTTGAAGTTGAATGTGCGTGTTCCTTGGCAACGCAAGGCCAAGAAAGTGAGCCAAGGAGAGCTCGAAGGCGTTGTTACCTTGTAGTTGAAGTGGCGTGTTCATCAACAACGCCAGCAACAACGCCAAGGCTAAAAACTTGGGCCAGGGGAGGATCGAGCATTGTTAGTGGCGTGTTTTCCAACAACTTCACCAACAACTCCAACCAAGACAGCCTGACCTCACCTTCTTCAAGGATGTATAACTTGAGTTACAGGGATCCAATTTGAGTGCTTCCAGTTGCATTGAAAAGCTGACATCCAGAGCTTTACAACGATATATAATAGTTTATAGTGTGACATGAAATGGAAGCTCAAATCAGAGTCATCATCAGGCCCAAAAACAAGAAAATGGAGTTGAGAGTTAGGGAGGCATGAATGAGCCACAAAAAGGTGATCGAGAGCGTTGCCAGGCAGGGATTGAACTGGCGTGTTCCCTGGCAATGCCCAAACAATGCCAAAGCCAAGAACTTGGGCCAGAGAAGGTCGAGCACGTTTTTGGTGGCGTGTTTACCAACAACTTGACCAAAAACGCCCAGCCAAGGCAGCCTGACCTTGCCTTCTTCAATGGAGCATAACTTGAGCTAGAAAGATCCAAAGGAGGTGATTTCAGTGGCATTGGAAAGTAGACATCAAGAAATTTCAAACCATATATCATAGCATGGGATTGGAGTTCAATTGAAGCTTCAAAAGTTGGCTTCATTTAGAGCCTCAGAAACTGACCACGTTGTTGCTGGCGTGTTTGCCAAAAACGCCTGCGATTCTGGCAAGCTGACCATGTCTTCTTCAATGGAACATAACTTGAGCTACAGAGATCCAATTAAAATGCTTCTAGTTGCGTTGGAAAGTAGACATCAATAGCTTTCCAACCATATATCATATTCTATAGTGGAGCACAAAATTGAAGCTCAAACTAGAGGCAACTTTGGGCATCAAAACTGAGTTCAAAAAGGCAGAAAGGGCCAAGTGTTTGGCAACAACTTAGGCCGGCAACGCCCAAGCACCAAGTTCCCAGCCAAGGAAATTCTTGGGTACGTTGCCAACGTGCATAAAGCTGGCGTGTTTGCCAGTAACGCCAGACCATTGGGCCAGAAGCTAGAAGAATGAGCTCTGTTTCCTCTGTTTAGCAACACTTCCTCCATTGAGCCAATATTCAACAAGGATAAAGCCCACATTGCTAACCTAATTGAAGATCTCCAAATGAGTTTTAGGAGTAGTATAAATAGAGAAGGAGTTTGTACTTTTGAGAGGAGAGAGGACTTTTTGAACATTTTACTTTTTAGGACTTTTACTATTACACTAGCATTTTTACTTTTTCTCACCAGTCTTCTATTTTGTTTTTCTTGCAACTTTGAATTTCAGTTTTAAGAACTTCTTCTTCCTCTTCTTCATTCTTCTTTACACTGAGTTTAATTTTCATCTTTCCAATTGTTGTTAAAATTTGATCTATGATTCACTAAACCCCATTTTCATTAGGGGGAGGAGCTCTGTTTATTTGAATGGGTTGATAACTCTTCTTTTCCTTCTCAATTCAAGTGGTTCATCCAAGAGGAAACTCTTGTTCTTCAAAGATTCAATCACCATCGAGAGAGGGGTTGAATCTATATGAATTGTGTGGTGAACTTGAGAAAGGAGCCACATAATTCAGTTTAGAGTTCATCCTTTCATAATTTCCTTGATTAATACACTTTGGGTTGGTATGTGAGATGTAACCACCCTTGGTTGAGATCCTGGGAATTGTGTGGCTTGAAGGATTAGTTAATGAGCTTCATCTCTTCTCATGAACAATTAGATCACGAGAGTGGCAATTGGTTGTGTTGAGAGAAATTGAGTTACCAAGAGATTGGAACTCAATTACCTACAATCTGCCATGGATCTATACCCATGATTGAGAAGGAATTGATCAATATCAATTCATGAGAATTTGCATCTCTGACCCCTAATGATCTCTTCCATCATTAATTCTTATTTCTTTTGTTCTTTAGTCATTTTGAATACCCACTACCCAATTCCCTTTTATCTTCTTGCAATTTATCCTTCCTGCCAATTACATTCTGTTTTCTATATCTTGCAGTTTACTTTTCTGCTCTTTATAATTCCGCAATCTTTACTTTCTTACAATTTATCTTTAATGTCATTTAAGTTTCTTGCATTTTAAGTTTTAGTTATTTACTTTCATTGTTCTTCTTTATTATAGTTCTTTAAATTTTTTGTCATTTAACTTTCTGCAATTACATTCAAAAATCAAATCTCATGAATTCAAAATCATGTTTGCTTGACTAAAATTACCATTTAACTAAAGTTGATTAATCTACCAATCTCCGTGGGATCAACCTCACTCTTAGTGAGTTTTATTACTTGATACGACCCGGTATACTTGCCGGTTGCGCGTTAATATTTTAATTTTCGCGTATCAGCGAGGCTGCATCCTCCAATGTGATTTCTGCAGACCCCCTCTTGGACTTCTTCCATGACCAGTTGGGCATCGTTGTTGTGTAGGCATCGTAGCAAGGGATGAGAAAATCCTCACCTAAATAGTTCAGTTCCAACAAGGGTGTAGAAGCTTGCCTTGCGACAAAATGATCTTGGGTTTGGGATATAGCTCGGGATGGTTCTGTCTTTAATGTATTTGATTAAAGGGAGCCTCCAGTCTTCGGCCAGCGATGTACTTAACACACATGCTATAATGACGCTAGGTTCGTTTAATGTAAGTTGTGTTAAAGTTGGTATATGTGATGAGCGGATAATTTATACGCTTTTTGGCATTGTTTTTAGTATGTTTTTAGTATAATCTAGTTACTTTTAGGGATGTTTTCATTAGTTTTTATGTTAAATTCATATTTCTGGACTTTACTATGAGTTTGTGTGTTTTTCTGTGATTTCAGGTATTTTCTGGTTGAAATTGAGGGACTTGAGCAAAAATCAGATTCAGAGGTTGAAGAAGGACTGCTGATGCTGTTGGATTCTGACCTCCCTGCACACAAAGTGGATTTTCTGGAGCTACAAAACTCAAAATGGCGCGCTTCCAATTGCGTTGGAAATTAGACATCCAGGGCTTTCCAGCAATATATAATAGTCCATACTTTGAATGAGTTTAGACGACGTAAAAGGGCGTTGAATGCCAGTTCTACGCTGCTATCTGGAGTTAAACGCCAGAAACAAGTCACAAACCAGAGTTGAACGCTAGAAATACGTTACAACCTGGCGTTCAACTCCAGAAAGAGCCTCTGCACGTGTAACATTCAAGCTCAGCCCAAGCACACACCAAGTGGGCCCCGGAAGTGGATTTATGCATCAATTACTTACTTTTGTAAACCCTAGTAGCTAGTTTATTATATATAGGACTTTTTACTATTGTATTAGACATCTTTGGATTATATTTTAATCTATTGATCACGTTTGGGGGCTGGCCATTCGGCCATGCCTGGACCTTTCACTTATGTATTTTCAACGGTAGAGTTTCTGCACTCCATAGATTAAGGTGTGGAGCTCTGCTGTTCCTCAAAGATTAATGCAAAGTACTACTGTTTTTCTATTCAATTCAACTTATTCCGCTTCTAAGATATTCATTCGCACTTCAACCTGAATGTGATGAACGTGACAATCATCATCATTCCTTATGAACGCGTGCCTGACAACCACTTCCGTTCTACCTTAGATTGAATGAGTATCTCTTGGATCTCTTAATCAGAATCTTCGTGGTATAAGCTAGATTGATGGCGGCATTCATGAGAGTCCGGAAAGTCTAAACCTTGTCTGTGGTATTCCGAGTAGGACTCTGGGATTGAATGACTGTGACGAGCTTCAAACTCGCGAGTGCTGGGCGTAGTGACAGACGCAAAAGGAGGGTGAATCCTATTCCAGTATGATCGAGAACCTCAGATGATTAGCCGTGCTGTGACAGAGCATTTGGACCATTTTCACAAGAGGATGGGATGCAGCCATTGACAAGGGTGATGCCTCCAGACGATTAGCCATGTAGTGACAGCGCATCGGACCATTTTCCAGAGAGGATCAAAAGTAGCCATTGCCAATTGTGATGTCCTTACATAAAGCCAGCCATAGAAAGGAGTAAGACTGATTGGATGAAGACAGCAGGAAAGCAGAGGTTTAGAGGGACGAAAGCATCTCCATGCATTTATCTGAAATTCTCACCAAGGATTTACATAAGTATCTCTATCCCTATTTTATTATTAATATTCGAAAACTCTATAACCATTCTATATCCGCCTGACTGAGATTTACAAGATGACCATAGCTTGCTTCATACCAACAATCTCCGTGGGATCGACCCTTACTCGCGTAAGGTTTATTACTTGGACGACCCAGTGCACTTGCTGGTTAGTTGTGCGAAGTTGTGATAAAAAGTTGAGATTACAATTGAGCGTACCCTATTGATGGCGCCATTGATGATCACAATTTCGTGCACTAAGTAATTTTCTTTTTGTTTTCTTTTCAAAAATTTTCAAAAATTTCTCATTTGTTTTCGACAAAATTTTAAAATAAAAATGTTTTCAAAAATATATTTTTTCTTCAGAATTTTTAAGAATGAATTATAGTGTTTCATGAAGCATATTGAAGCCTGGCTGGCTGTAAAGCCATGTCTAATCCTTCTGGGTAGGGAATGTCAGGCGTGTCATGTCTGAGTTACATACTAAAGCTTGGCTGGCTATTAAGTCATGCCTGACCCTTTGATTAGAGCTTTAGACTAAAGAGCATAAGATTCCTGGAATTCATATTAAAAATTCTGGAATCCTTATTTTTCTTTTTCAAAATGATTTTCGAAAAAAAATTAAAAGAAAATACAAAAAAAATCATAAAATCATAAAAATAAAAAAAATATTTTGTATTTCTTGTTTGAGTCTTGAGTCAGATTTAAAGTTTGGTGTCAATTGCATATTCACCTTGCATTTTTCAAAAATTCATGCATTCATAGTGTTCTTCATGATCTTCAAGTTGTTCTTGGTAAGTCTTCTTGTTTGATCTTGATGTTTTCATGTTTTGTGTCTTTTCTTGTTTTTCATGTGCATTTTTGCATCCATAGAGTCTAAACATGAAAGATTTCTAAGTTTGGTGTCTTGCATGTTTTCTTTGCATATAAAAATTTTCAAAAATAAGTTCTTGATGTTCATCTTGACATTCAAAGTGTTCTTGGTGTTCATCTTGACATTCATAGCATTCTTGCATGCATTCATTGTTTTGATCCAAAATTTTCATGCATTGAGTCTTTTTCATGTTTTTTCCTCTCATCATTAAAAATTCAAAAATAAAAAAAATATCTTTCCCTTTTTCTCTCATCAAATTCAAAAATTTGAGTTGACTTTTTCAAAAAATTTTAAAATCTAGTTGTTTTTATGAGTCAAATCAAATTTTCAATTTAAAAATCTTATCTTTTTCAAAATCTTTTTCAAAAATCAAATCTTTTTCATTTTTCTTAGTTATTTTCGAAAATTTTAAAAATATTTTTCAAAAATATTTTTCTTATCTTTATCACATAATTTTTAAAAAATAACATCATCAATTAATGTTTTGATTCAAAAATTTCAAGTTTGTTACTTACTTGTTAAGAAAGATTCAAACTTTAAGTTCTAGAATCATATCTTGTGATTTCTTGTGAATCAAGTCATTAATTGTGATTTTAAAAATCAAACCTTTTTCAAAAACTAATTTAAATCATATCTTTTCAAAAATATCTTCTTATCTTATCTTTTTCAAAAATTTGATTTCAAAATATCTTTTCTAACTTCCTAACTTCTTATCTTTTCAAAATTTGTTTCAACTAACTAACTAACTTTTTGTTTGTTTCTTATCTTTTTCAAAACTACCTAACTAACTCTCTCTCTCTAATTTTCGAAAATATCTTCCCTCTTTTTCAAAAATTCTTTTTAATTAACTAATTATTTTAATTTTTTTATTTTAATTTTCAAAAATTACTAACCTTTTTCAAAAAAATAATTTTCGAAAATCCTTCTCCCTCATCTCCTTCTAGTTATTTATTCATCTACTAACACTTCTCTTCATCTCACATCACTGCTCCTATCCTTACCCTTGTGTTTGGATTCTTCATTTTTCTTCACCCCTATTCCTTTTCTTCTTCTACTAACAATAAGGAACCTCTTTACTGTGACATAGAGGATTCGTTTTCTTTTCTTGTTCTCTTCTCTTTCTTATGAGCAGGAACAAGGAAAAAGGCATTCTTGTTGAAGCTGATCCAGAACCTGAAAGGACTCTGAAGAGAAAACTAAGAGAAGCTAAATTACAACAATCCAGAGACAACCTTATTGAAAATTTCGAACAAGTAAAGGAGATGGCAGTCGAACCCAACAACAATAATGCAAGGAGAATACTTGGTGACTTTACTGCACCAAATTCCAATTTACATGGAAGAAGTATCTCCATCCCTACCATTGGAGCAAACAATTTTGAGCTGAAACCTCAGCTAGTTTCTCTGATGCAGCAGAACTGCAAGTTTCATGGACTTCCATCTGAAGATCCCTTTCAGTTCTTAACTGAATTTTTGCAGATCTGTGATACTGTTAAGACTAATGGAGTAGATCCTGAAGTCTACAGGCTCATGCTTTTTCCTTTTGCTGTAAGAGACAGAGCTAGAGTGTGGGTGGACTCTCAACCCAAAGATAGCCTGAACTCTTGGGATAAGCTGGTCACGGCTTTCTTAGCCAAGTTCTTTCCTCCTCAAAAGCTGAGCAAGCTTAGAGTGGATGTTCAGACCTTCAGACAGAAGGAAGGTGAATCCCTCTATGAAGCTTGGGAGAGATACAAGCAACTGACCAAAAAGTGTCCTTCTGACATGCTTTCAGAATGGACCATCCTGGATATATTCTATGATGGTCTGTCTGAACTACCTAAGATGTCATTGGATACTTCTACAGGTGGATCTATTCACCTAAAGAAAACGCCTGCAGAAGCTCAAGAACTCATTGACATGGTTGCTAATAACCAGTTCATGTACACTTCTGAGAGGAATCCTGTAAGTAATGGGACGCCTCAGAAGAAGAGAGTTCTTGAAATTGATACTCTGAATGCCATATTGGCTCAGAACAAAATATTGACTCAGCAAGTCAATATGATTTCTCAGAGTCTGAATGGAATGCAAGCTGCATCCAACAGTACTCAAGAGGCATCTTCTGAAGAAGAAGCTTATGATCCTGAAAACCCTGCAATAGCAGAGGTGAATTATATGGGTGAACCTTATGGAAACACCTATAACCCATCACGGGGAAATCATCCAAATTTCTCATGGAAGGATCAAAAGCCTCAACAAGGCTTTAATAATGGTGGAAGAAACAGGTTTAACAATAGTAAACCTTTTCCATCATCCACTCAGCAACAGACAGAGAACTCTGAACAAAATACCTCTAATTTAGCAAACTTAGTCTCTGATCTATCTAAGGCCATTGTGAGTTTCATGAATGAAACAAGGTCATCCATTAGAAATTTGGAGGCACAAGTGGGCCAGCTGAGTAAAAGGATCACTAAAATCCCTCCTAGTACTCTCCCAAGCAATACAGAAGAAAATCCAAAAGGAGAGTGCAAGGCCATTGAATTAATCACCATGGCCGAACCTGTGAAGGAAGGAGAAGACGTGAATCCCAAGGAGGAAGACCTCCTGGGACATCCAGTGATTAATAAAGAGCTTCCCTTTGAGGAACCAAAGGGATCTGAGACTCATCTAGAGACCATAGAGATTCCATTGAACCTCCTTATGCCATTCATGAGCTCTGATGAGTATTCCTCTTCTGAAGAGAATGGGGATGTTACTGAAGAGCAAGCTGCCAAGTTTCTTGGTGCAATCATGAAGCTGAATGCCAAATTATTTGGTATTGAGACTTGGGAAGATGAACCTCCCTTGTTCACCAATGAACTAAGTGATATGGATCAACTGACATTGCCTCAGAAGAAACAGGATCCTGGAAAGTTCGTAATACCTTGTACCATAGGCAACATGATCTTTGAAAAGGCTCTGTGTGACCTTGGTTCAGGGATAAACCTCATGCCCCTCTCTGTAATAGAGAAACTGGGAATCTATGGGGTGCAAGCCACTAAAATCTCATTAGAGATGGCAGACAATTCAAGAAAACAGGCTTATGGACAAGTAGAGGACGTGTTAGTAAAGGTTGAAGGCCTTTACATCCCTGCTGATTTCATAGTCCTAGACACTGGGAAGGATGAGGATGCATTCATCATCCTTGGAAGACCCTTCCTAGCCACAGCAAGAGCTGTGATTGATGTGGACAGAGGAGAATTGATTCTTCAATTAAATGAGGACAACCTTGTGTTTAAAACTCAAGGATCTCTCTCTGTACCCATGGAGATGAAGCACAGTAAGCTTCTCTCATTGCAGAGTCAACCAGAGCCCCCACAGTCAAACTCTAAGTTTGGTGTTGGGAGGCCACAACCAAACTCTGAGTTTGGTGTTGAACTCCCATATCCAAACTCTAAGTTTGGTGTTGGAGAGTCTCAACAATGCTCTGAACATCTGTGAGGCTCCATGAGAGCCCACTGTCAAGCTATTGACATTAAAGAAGCGCTTGTTGGGAGGCAACCCAATGTTTATCTAATTTCTATTTTTTATTGTTTTTCATGTTTTATTAGGTTCGTGATCATGTGGAGTCACAAAATAAATATAAAAATTGAAAATAGAATCAAAAACAGCAGAAGAAAAATCACACCCTGGAGGAAGACCTTACTAGCGTTTAAACGCCAGTAAGAAGCATCTGGCTGGCGTTCAACGCCAGAACAGAGCATGGTTCTGGTGCTGAACGCCCAAAATGGGCAGCATCTGGGCGTTTGAATGCCAGAATTGCACCCTGGAGAAGAGCTGGCACTGAACGCCCAGAACAAGCATGGTTCTGGCGTTCAACGCCAGAAATGGGCAACAAATGGGTGCTCAACGCCCAGAACAAGCACCAATCTGGCGCTGAACGCCCAGAGTTGTGTGCAAGGGCATTTTGCATGCCTAATTTGGTGCAAGATTGTAAATCCTTGAACACCTCAGGATCTGTGGACCCCACAGGATCACCTCAGGATCTGTGGACCCCACAGGATCCCCACCTATTTCCACTCACTTCTCCTCACCCCTCTTTCACATAATCCCATAAACACTCTTCCCCAAAACTCTTCACCAATCACCTCAATCTCTCTTCCCTGTCACCACTTAACCACTCACATCCATACACCCACCTGCCTTTAAAATTCAACATCTCTTTCCCACCCAATCCCACCTATATGGCCGAACACACACATCCCTCCATCTCCTCTATATCTTCCTCTTCTTCTTCTGTTCTTTCTTCTTTTGCTCGAGGGCGAGCAACATTCTAAGTTTGGTGTGGTAAAAGCATAGTTTTTTTTGTTTTTTCATAACCATTAATGGCACGTAAGGACAGAGAAACCTCAAGAAAGAGGAAAGGGAAGATAATTGCTTCCACCTCCGAGCCATGGGAGATGGAAAGATTCATCTCACAAGCCCATCACTAAGAAAAGGATGGAGCAAACAAGAGAGCACATTCATGGATCTCAACAGGCACATGAAGAAGCTCATCATCAAGAATTCCCTGAGATACCTCAGGGGATACATTTTCCTCCACATAATTATTGGGAACAATTAAGGGTGGAACATCAAGAGCACTCCATCATCCTTCATGAAATAAGAGAAGATCAAAAAGCAATGAGAGAGGAGCAACAAAGACAAGGAAGAGACATAGAAGAGCTCAAGGACATCATTGGTTCCTCAAGAAGGAAACGCCACCATCACTAAGGTGGACTCATTCCTTGTTCTTACATTCTCTATTTTTCATTTTCTCTATGTTAAGTGCTTATGCATGTTTGTGTCTTCACTACATGATCATTAGTAGTTAGTAACTATGTCTTAAAGTTATGAATGTCCTATGAATCCATCACCTCTCTTAAATGAAAACTGTTTTAATTCAAAAGAACAAGAAGTACATGAGTTTCGAATTTATCCTTGAACTTAGTTTAATTATATTGATGTGGTGACAATGCTTCTTATTTTCTGAATGAATGCTTGAACAGTGCATATGTCTTTTGAAGTTGTTGTTTATGAATGTTAAATATGTTGGCTCTTGAAAGAATGATGACAAGGAGACATGTTATTTGATAATTTGAAAAATCATAAAAATGATTCTTGAAGCAAGAAAAAGCAGCAAAGAACAAAGCTTGCAGAAAAAAAAAATAGGCAAAAAAAAAAGAGAAAAAGCAAGCAGAAAAAGCCAAAAGCTCTTAAAACCAAGAGGCAAGAGCAAAAAGCCAATAACCCTTAAAACCAAAAGGCAAGGGCAAATAAAAAGGATCCCAAGGCTTTGAGCATCAGTGGATAGGAGGGCCTAAAGGAATAAAATCCTGGCCTAAGTGACTAAACCAAGCTGTCCCTAACCATGTGCTTGTGGCGTGAAGGTGTCAAGTGAAAACTTGAGACTGAGCGGTTAAAGTCAAGGTCTAAAGCAAAAGAAGAGTGTGCTTAAGAACCCTGGACACCTCTAATTGGGGACTTTAGCAAAGCAGAGTCACAATCTGAAAAGGTTCACCCAATTATGTGTCTATGATATTTATGTATCCGGTGGTAATACTGGAAAACAAAGTGCTTAGGGCCACGGCCAAGACTCATAAAATAGCTGTGTTCAAGAATCATCATATTGAACTAGGAGAATCAATAACACTATCTGAACTCTGAGTTCCTATAGAAGCCAATCATTCTGAACTTCAATGGATAAAGTGGGATGCCAAAACTATTCAAGAGGCAAAAAGCTACAAGTCCCGCTCATCTGATTGGAGCTATGTTTCATTGATATTTTGGAATTTATAGTATATTCTCTTCTTTTTATCCTATTTGATTTTCAGTTGCTTGGGGACAAGCAACAATTTAAGTTTGGTGTTGTGATGAGCGGATAATTTATACGCTTTTTTGCATTGTTTTTAGTATGTTTTTAGTAGAATCTAGTTACTTTTAAGGATGTTTTCATGAGTTTTTATGTTAAATTCACATTTCTGGACTTTACTATGAGTTTGTGTGTTTTTCTCTGATTTCAGGTATTTTCTGACTGAAATTAAGGGACTTGAGCAAAAATCAGATTCAGAGGTTGAAGAAGGACTGCTGATGCTGTTGGATTCTGACCTCCCTGCACTCAAAGTGGATTTTCTGGAGCTACAGAACTCAAAATGGCGCGCTTCCAATTGCGTTGGAAATTAGACATCCAGGGCTTTCCAGAAATGTATAATAGTCCATACTTTGAACGAGTTTAAACGATGTAAAAGGGCGTTGAATGCCAGTTCTATGCTGCTATCTGGAGTTAAACACCAGAAACAAGTCACAAACCAGAGTTGAACGCCAGAAATACGTTACAACCTGGTGTTCAACTCCAGAAAGAGCCTCTGCACGTGTAACATTCAAGCTCAGTCCAAGCACACACCAAGTGGGCTCCGGAAGTGGATTTATGCATCAATTACTTACTTCTATAAACCCTAGTAGCTAGTTTATTATAAATAGGACTTTTTACTATTGTATTAGATATCTTTGGATTATATTTTGATCTATTGATCACGTTTGGGGGCTGGCCATTCGGCCATGCCTGGACCTTTCACTTATGTATTTTCAACGGTAGAGTTTCTGCACTCCATAGATTAAGGTGTGGAGCTCTGCTGTTCCTCAAAGATTAATGCAAAGTACTACTATTTTTCTATTCAATTCAACTTATTCCGCTTCTAAGATATTCATTCGCACTTCAATCTGAATGTGATGAACGTGACAATCATCATCATTCCTTATGAACGCGTGTCTGACAACCACTTCCGTTCTACCTTAGATTGAATGAGTATCTCTTGGATCTCTTAATCAGAATCTTCGTGGTATAAGCTAGATTGATGGCGGCATTCATGAGAGTCCGGAAAGTCTAAACCTTGTCTGTGGTATTCCGAGTAGGACTCTGGGATTGAATGACTGTGACGAGCTTCAAACTCACGAGTGCTGGGCGTAGTGACAGACGCAAAAGGAGGGTGAATCCTATTCCAGTATGATAGAGAACCTCAGATGATTAGCCGTGCTGTGACAGAGCATTTGGACCATTTTCACAAGAGGATGGGATGCAGCCATTGACAAGGGTGATGCCTCCAGACGATTAGCCATGCAGTGACAGCGCATCGGACCATTTTTCAGAGAGGATCAAAAGTAGCCATTGCCAATTGTGATGTCCTTACATAAAGCCAGCCATAGAAAGGAGTAAGACTGATTGGATGAAGACAGCAGGAAAGCAGAGGTTTAGAGGGACGAAAGCATCTCCATGCATTTATCTGAAATTCTCACCAAGGATTTACATAAGTATCTCTATCCCTATTTTATTATTAATATTCGAAAACTCCATAACCATTCTATATCCGCCTGACTGAGATTTACAAGATGACCATAGCTTGCTTCATACCAACAATCTCCGTGGGATCGACCCTTACTCGCGTAAGGTTTATTACTTGGACGACCCAGTGCACTTGCTGGTTAGTTGTGCGAAGTTATGATAAAAAGTTGAGATTACAATTGAGCGTACCCTGTTGATGGCGCCATTGATGATCACAATTTCGTGCACCAATATGCTTATGCTTCCTAATTGTTGCTAGTTTGGATAGGCTATCAGCCCTAGTATTATGTTCTCGATGGATATGAATGATTTCAAAGAATTGAAATTTTGAAATAAGATCTTGAGTTGTGAGCCAGTACTGCTCAAGTAGAGGGTCTCTAACCTGGAACGCACTGTTTATCTACTGAATGACCAAAAGGGAATCACAATAGACCGTAATCTTTGTTACCTGAAGGTCAATGGCCAACCTAAGCCCGACAATTAGAGCTTCATACTCTGCCTGGTTGTTACTTGCCTTGAATGAAAATTTTAATGATTGTTCTATGGATGTGTCCACACCATCTTCGAGCAGTATTCCTGCCCTGCTGTCTTCATTATTGGCGGCATCGTCCACATGTAATGTCCATGCAAGGATGTTGCCTTCTACTTCCGTGATTGTGAATTCTGAAATAAAGTGGACCAATACTTGGGATTTTAAGGCCGAACTTGCTTGGTATTGTATGTCGAATTTGGAAAGTTTTATGGACCACCGAATCAATCTTCCAGCCATGTCATGTTTTGTTAAGATTTGACGAAGCGGTTGGTCTGTCCAAACTATTATTGTGTAGCTTTGGAAGTAATGACGCAATCGCCGAGCAGTGATTACTAGCGCCAGTGCTATTTGTTCGGTTATTAAATATCTTTGCTCAGCTGGGGTGAGAACTTTACTGAAGAAGTAAATTGGTCGCTGCACTTTTCCTTTTTCTGTAACAATAGCGGAACTTATGGCATGGTTAGAAATCGATAAATATAAGTATAGTGGTTTACCGATCTCAGGCTTTTGAAGTATTAGAGGCGTTGCTAATAAGGTCTTTAATTGCTGGAAGGACTTCTCGCACTCTTCATTCCATTGGAACTTGTTCCCTTTTTGTAAAGTTTGAAAAAGTTGTATGATTTATTTGCTATAGCTGGCAGGAAGCGTGACAAAGCTGCTAGCCTGCCCGTGAGCCGTTGCACCTCTTTTGTGGTTGTAGGGCTCGGCATTTATAGAATAACTTCACTTTTCTAGATTTGCTTCTATACCTCGGTTGGTAAGGAGAAAACCAAGAAATTTTTCTCCTTGGACCCTAAAGGCACATTTTTCAGGATTTAGTCTCATATTATACCTTCATCGCTGTGCAAATATCTCGGCAAGATCTGATTGGTGTGAGCCACCTATGGGTGTTTTGGCGACCATGTATCAACATATACCTCCATGTTCTGACCTATTTGATTGTGGAAAACTTTTTTCATTAGCCGTTCACACGTCGCACCTGCGTTCTTAAGACCAAATGCCATTACTTTATAACAAAAGTTTCCAAACTCAGTGATAAATGTTGTTTTATCCTGGTTGATATGATGCATTAGGATCTGATTATATTCAGAGTATGCATCCATAAAGCTCAATCTACTGAAACCAAATGCATTATCTACTAGTTTGTCCTTGTAGGGTAATGGATATGCATCTTTAGGACAGGCTTTTTTAAGATTAGTAAAATCGACGCACATGCGTCATTTACCTAAATTTTTCCCTACCATTACCACATTAGATAGCCATGTGGTGAACTTGATCTCCTTGATAAACCCTGCTGCCAACAGCTTCTTGGTTTCTTCCATAGATGCTGCTTGTTTTTCTGTTCCCATGTTGCGCTTTTTCTATGCTACAGGTCGGATGGTGGGGTCGATTGCTAGTCTGTGACATATGACCTTAGGGTCAATTCCGGGCATATTTGCTGGTGTCCATGCAAAAAGGTCGGCATTTTGTTACAAAAGAGATATCATTTGTTCTTGCTCACCTGTAAAGAGAGCATTTCCAATATATGTGTAATAATTTGGTTTATTAGTTAGAGATACCTTTCTCAAGTTGTCCATTGGTAATGGTCGTTCATGAAGGTTGGGTCGGGGATCTAGCTCTGATAGCAACGATTGCTTTTTGGTGAGGTGGACGGCTTAAACCTGTTCAGAATAGGTTGGCTTATTCGGGCGCTGTTTGAGGCTAGCATTGTAGCACTGTCTAGCCTCCTTGTGGTCGGCATGAATCGTGGCTATCCCCCCATCTTTGATCTAAAACTTGACACACAAGTGCACAATAGACACTATTGCTCAAAAAGAGTTTAAAGATGGTCTGCCGAGGATGATGTTATAAAGCTGGTGCAATTGACAACTAGATACTGGATGTCAATCGTTTTAGAGTGCGGGTGCTCGCTTAGCGTCGTCTTCATCTATATAGATCCAAGGATTGACATTCATTCTCTTGAAAATCCTACCAGTTTGCCGAAGGACGGTCTCATTGCTTTGTCGCACTACTTCCTTTTTTGAAAAGTAGAATAAAATAATACGTCAGTGCTACTATCTAGGTCTAGTAGAACCTTTCTTACCAGTAGGTCACCAGCCTAGACCGAGATGACCACTGGGTCATCTAGGTTATGGCTTGGCAAAGTAAGGTCGGAATGTGTGAAGGTTATGGATGTTGTGTCACAGTTTGTTTTGTTAATCTTTCCCGTGCTTGCTATCGTTAGCATTTCTCGGTACCCTAGCTTTCTTGCCGAGTTGGTTATGCCACCTATTGCAAATCCTCCTGATATGCAATCTATTATCCTTTAGGGTTGTGAAGATGGGTTTGAGGTTGTCCATTTGCCTTCGTCTTTATTTGTATTTGATTAGGTCTGTGCTTCTTGTTGGACTGTGTCTTCTCTTCTGGTGCGTCTATCTACGTACTTGTCTAACAATCCTTGATGAGCCAATCTTTCAAGTAAATCCTTTGCCACCATGCACTCATCCGTGGTGTGCCCAAACTTCTGAGGAAATGTGCAGTATTTTGATTTGTCTACATACTTTTAATCTTGGTAAGTTCCTGCCTTATTCGGAGGTTTGATCAGTTTTGAGTGTAAAATCTCTTTTATAATGTCTTCTCGCTTTGTATTGAATTTGGTATACGTATCAAACTTGGGAGTTAACTTGAATGGTCTCTTGTTATCTCAGGTGTTATGGGTTTTGTAATGCCCGTCATCTTCCTTATTAGGTTGCTGATGTTTCTCTGCTTTCCAGACTTCACGGAGTTCTTCAATTTCAATTTGCCCTATTGCCTTTTCCTTGAATTCGGCCAGAGTCTTCGGTTTGGCTACAGTAATGGTTCCCTGGAATTTTCCCAGTTGCAAACCACTCTTTAGCGCATGCAAATGTACATCAGGGCTGAGGTCTGATATCGTCATGGTTGCTATGGCAAATCTGGTCATGTAATCTTTTAAACTCTCATGATGGCCTTGTTAGATTATATTGAGGTAGTCAGAGCTATGTACGTAAATCTTGGAAGTGGAAAAATGGTTGGTGAAGGCTTGGGCAAACTCTTCGAAACTTGAAATGGACCCTGCATGTAAACTGAAAAACTGCAGTAGAGTGGCTCAGTCTAAAAAGGTTGGAAAGGATATGCAGAATATAGGGTTAGAATCGCCATTTAAAAACATCATAGATTGAAATTTAGTAACGTGAATATTCGGGTCACCAATTCTCTCATATGGTGCTAAAGTTGTGGGAAGAGTGAAACCCTTCGGCATCTGAAATTTCATTATTTTCTCTGAGAAGGGATTGGATATCGTCAACTTTATTTTTGGTGGAGTCAGGTGACCTTCCGAGTTTGTATCGCCAGCATTCTTGCTGCTTTCTCCTTTGTGCTTTCCATTTTGATGTTGAGCTAGAAGCTCGGACATCTTTTGGACTTCAGCCTCGAGTTCCTCGTTTCTAGCTGCTAACTCGTCTGGTGACATATAGGCTATGCCATTGCCAACCATCTTGGCCGTGCCTACAAAGGAAAGAGCAAGGGAGAGAAAAATAACAGCGGAAAGGTTAGGTCTATCTCTTTCCCCACGGTGGGCGCCAAATGTTCTTGTCCTGATAGAGTGACCGAGATGAACACCAAGGGGAGGATTACATGCAAAAAGCATTCCAACGCTCAAGTCAGTATTTAAGAATATCTAAAAGATAACTGAAGATTATTGATTAATTCTCCATCTTTTTTATATCCTTGATGTATCCTCCTCTTATGCTTTTATAGAGGAGGTAGTGAGTTTGATTTCGTATCTTTACGGTTTCTTCAGGAGGGAAATATTACGATATATGTTTGTTAGATTATTATTGCAATACCTGCACGTGACTCCTTCGCTTCTGGGTTTGTTATTCAAAAGGCCGAGGTTATAAGGACAGTGGCCAAAGTATAATGTCAATATCAACCACCTTATATACTTATAGTGTTAATATTAATGGAAAGATTTGTGTTTGAATGCAACTGTTGTGTTAGTCTAACTTGAGGCAATTTTACTTATGATTCTAATGAGATAATGATCAATTTTATAGAATTAGTGATTATTGGTTAATGACACATGAATTTTTGTTAATCGAGAATTTTCGTTTTTACAAATTAAATTTTAGATTTTATTATAGTAAAGAAAATTTTTTCTTTAGTGCAAGTTAACTTAGTCTAGGTTTTTTGGGCTAATTCTAGAAGATATTAAGTATCTTTGTGAATAAATATATATATTTTTAATATAACCGTAAAGATTGCGGCAGTTATAAATCTCTGCTATATTTTTTTAAAACTGCATCCTAAATTATGGCAGTTTTGAACCGTCGCAGTTTTTTTTAAACTTGTTATATAAATAGCGGCGGTTGCAAACCGCAGCAAATAATCTTATCCTTTTAGCAGTGATTATATCAGCGGTTGTTGAAAACTGCCATAAAAACTAATCCTTGTGCTCTAAAGGAAGGCGGTACTTAAACCGCTGGTATTCTGTTTTGCAGAAATTTTGTGGTTTAAAACCGCCGCAAAACCCTTAAAAGGCCGCCGCTATTTCCCGTTTTTCTTGTAATGTGTAACAGAGAATAAAGTAAAAATAATTACAAAAAATAAAAAAGAATTACAGCATATCTAAAAAATATATTTATTAATAATTAATAAAATAATAACAGAAAATAAAAAATAATAACAAAAAATTGAAAAAATAATAACAATATTATAATCATAGAAAATTTAAAAAAATGAATCAAATAATTAACTATACTAATATTGTTAATAATAATATTAAGCAAAATAATTGCATTCAGGATATTAACCAAATAATAAGCTCTAAATTAGTAAAAATAATAAATTTATGTAATTATTTTGACCCAAATAGTTGATAATATATTTTGCCGCCGACGTATAATTAAGTACTATTTTTATTAAACACACGTTTATAATTTTTTATATATAAGTCTCATACTAAATACTCTCTATAAAATACTGAGTGTTCTCTTCACTTTCTAAACTCTTTAAACTCCCTGAACTCAACGCTCTCTCAACTCTCTTCACAGTGTGGTGCTTCAACGAGTGAGGAGGAGAGCTCGGGTGGGAGGCTTTTAAAGCCATCTTCTGCTATGTCACGTGTTAATTTCTGGAGCAACCATATTTTCTGGATGCAAATACTGACAATACGCATGAACCGTGTTGGTAAAAAAATAACGAAAATCTTTAAAAAGCTGTGCATATTCCCTAGAAAAGCAGAGGAATCTCTGCGCACTTGCTACAACACGCTGGCTTCGTGTTGAGGTTGGCTCAACACGCGTTTCGCTTCGCTGAAAAAATATGCTTCCACCGCAAGTAATACGCATATAGCATGTTGGCTAAACGTAACCTGTGTGTTAGCTCAGACAATATTGTAGCTCCACATATAATGTCATATATTTGATAATAGATATTATTATAATTAGTTTTTTAATTAAAAAAATTAATAAGTATTTATCAAATAAAAAAATTATCTCAGTCTTTATATATTTTTTTATGGTTTTAGATTTAATAAAATATAAAATTATCTATTTTTAAATATTTTGTTAATTAATTTACTTTCTTAAGTATTTATATGACAGTAAATTATATTTTTATGTTTTATATCATTATAAAATATGACATGAATAATATAAATTAATTGCACTAATAATTTTGTTATATGAATTTAAAATATGTTAAAGTATTTTTATATAATAATAAGGATAAAATTAAGAGAAAAAATAATAAAAAAATAACTAAATAAAATTAGAAAAAGAACAATGTTATTATAAATAATATTAAAATACTTTTTATATGATTAGAGATGTTAAAATTAATTAAAAAATAGAAAATGTAAAAAAGAAACTCTAAATCAAATAAAAATTACAAATAATATAAATATATAAAGAGAGATTTAAATCTTAATACATAAAAAATACCAACTCCTTTTACTATCACTACACTATTAAGCTTTATTTTATACAATGTCTTTATTATAACAATATACGAATTTAAAATCTTTGGAAAGTTAAGATCACTACTTGTCTCCCTTAAATCCGTCCGTGATTATTGCATAACACAGATCATGATAGAATATAGCTGCATAATACATTTATACAGATGTTATGCATATTAAAAATAACTTTTGTATTTCATTTACATTCGAAATATATGCAAAATAAAATTTGACTTATTCCGTTTATATTATAAAAAAAATATCAATGCCTATCTCGTAACGAAGTAACGAAATAAGTAATATTACGTAAATTAATAGCTATCCTCTGAATAACATATTTCACTAAATAGAATATTTAATTTATTTATTTAATTTTCCCCCTATTTAGCTAAATATATGAGCATGTTTTATGTCGTCATATATATAAACCCGAACCAAGACTACTCCGCCACGCAAAAGCAAGAAGAAAACGACATTGTTAGGGGTGCAAGCATGAGTTTCTTGATGGATATAGTATATAATAATTAAAGCTTTCTTGATGGATATAGTATATAATAATTAAAGCTTTATCTGCACGTTTAAGAAACAAATTCTATGTATGTCCATCGGCTATTATTAGAGCAATTGAGGCAAAGTATTTCTGGCTATACTTCCACATGCTGTTTCGATTTATTGATGGAAGCCAGCAATTAATATATAGAAATATAAGTTCGTACCTGAGTCATCCTCAGGGAATCTTACGTACCTTAGCTTGCAGCATGGGAGTTGGGACACCAATTATTGCAAGAACCGAAGGTTATTAGTTAGGGGTTGCGTTGGAAATTCATTCACAATAAAATCACGACGTAGAAAACACGACATTGTATAAGAAAGATACTACAGTAATATATTTCTTTTTGGGAGAGTTCTTCGGTGGTAAAAGTATAATATGAATTTTGAAGGACCAGATAAAAAAATTGAATTTACTTTAAAAAGATAGATCGAATTGTAAATAGCATTTTGTAGCAAAAGAAGAACAGAGAAAATTGACATTTATTTTTAAATTTAACCTCCATAATTTTTATAGGAAAATTGTATTTTAATGGATAATAATGTGAGTGAGAAATTTTAGGGATTTAATTTGAAAGAAATTGAAATTGATTTTGGAAAGAACATTAATGACTCCAAGCATGCTGAAAAAATAGTAGGTGATAAGGAGAGTAAGTGATAAAAAGGTGTATATCACTTGCTTATCAAGAGAATAAAAATTTTTATATGATATTTTTATATTGTAATTAATTTTTGGCTACCTAGCATTGCCCTTTTTAAAACTCCAGTCACCTGAAACGAATTATATGTATTAAACTATTAATCACGTCTTTCCATAATTATAATTAAATTTTCTTTCTTTTTTTTAATAATTAATTTTTTTATATATTTTTTAATTTAATTTTAATATAATATTAGATTAAATATTTTATACATATATTTAATTATGTATTATAATTAAAATATTTTTTCATATTTTATCTTTAAATTTAATTATTTTACTCTATTTTTTATCCAAAATCTCTGCTTTTAAAATAAAAACTTATTTAAACATCTCATAGATATAAATTATTTGTTAATAAGTATTCTAATAATTTTAGATAAAAAATAAATTGTGACAAAAAATAAGATTTTTTTTTATTTTTTAATTATATTTGAATGTGAGTTTTAAAAAAGAGACTTAAAAAATGGAAAACAACTTAACTATTATAAAAAGTAAACAAAAATACTTTTATTAATCATAAAGTATTTACTTTTTTAATTTAAGGTAATTTTTTATTATATTCAATAGTTACGCATTAAATATTGATTTAATATAATTATAATGAAGATATATTTCTAAATTAGTACAACTATATTATTCATTAAATATTAACTAATAATATAATTATAATAAAGATATTTTTATAAAATAATTTGGAATAGAGAAAATTACATTCATTTTGAAGGGAAAACAGAATCACGAGGGATCGACACGTCACCTTTATTAGTTGGGGGAAACCCAATTTTAGTATATTAAGTAAATATGAAAGAAAGATTTTGTGAATGGATATTTTTTTGTTTAATGTTTTTTTTAGTACAACTCCGATAAATATTTTCTTAATTTCTTTTGCTTTGTTATATTTATTTGCAAGTAATAATGAAACACGTCAGAAAAAACGAGTAAAAATAAGTTAAAATTAGACATTATCTTATATTTTTTATTAATGGTTTGAATATTTTTTTTACTAGTCTAAAGGAGAATTATTTATTCTTTCAAATATATCTCGAAGAAAATATATATAGGAATTACATGACGAAATTGATCAAATTAATCATTATATAAAACTTTCTTGCTTTTTTTTTATATAATCTTAACATTTTTATATTTTTATATTTTTTTATTTTACTAATTTATTTTTAGTTTCTCATGATATTTCATACACTACAACAATATAGACTATTTTTAAGGATTATTATGTGTCAAAAAAAATTAAAATTCGTCAAAAAAATAAATTTTGACACTATTTTAACTATGAAAATATGTTAATAAAAGTTTTGTCAAAAATAGTATTTTTAACATATAAGTAATTGTAAAAAAAAGTTTAAATCTTATTTTGATAAATATTGGCCATCAAAAATAATTTGTTAGAAAATTTTGAGAATATATTTTTTGTGATACTTATTAACCGTCAAAAATACTATTTATTTTGACACTTATTGACCATAAAAAATTCTCAACAGAAAGTTTTTAACAAAGAATATGATGAGATCTTAAAACTGAATAATAAACTGAGATTTTGAAGATGAAGAATGAGTAGTATAATCTCAAACTGAGAGCGATGCCAAAATTGACGGAGCTCAACAAAAAAAAAAAGAATAATGAAATATGTTGAAAACAAATGAGTGTCAAAATTGAGGAATAATTTTCTACAATCAAATTATAAATAAAAAAAACATAGAAAATTTGACATTTGTGATATTTGTCAAAAATATATATTAATTTTTACACTTAACTATGTCTGTTAAAAAAAATCATGTTAAAATAGCTCTCTTTTCTTGTAGTGATAACCCGATAGGTTAAGGACTAATCTGTCACAAATCTGAGTTCTATTTAAAAATTTATCTCTAAACAATGAATTGCTGCATACACAAAACGGAATTTAAACCTCTAACACTTACTTAATTTTATTTTTTACACCTTAAAAAATACAATTATCTTTAACATTATAGTATTTATATCATCATACTGGGTTGAAATTCTAGCAGAAAATTTGAGAAATGAAAAACAACTTGACCACTACTAAGGCATGCTATTCTTATTATATATTACGCTTTTTTTTTAAACTATATTACATAATCATATATTATATTTTTAATTAAAATATATCATTTAAAATATTTTATTATTATTTAATTTTTATTTTTTTATTTTATATTCACTTTTTTAAATTAATTATTTTTTAATTGTATAAAATTATTAAAATAAACATTAAATTTTATTGAACATCTATAAATTAAAAAAGTAAATACTTTATGATTAATAAAAATATTTTTTTTTACTTTTTATACTAGTTAAATTATTTTCCATTTTTTAAATCTCTTTTTTGAAACTCACATTTAAATATAATTAAAAATTAAAGAAAAAGATCTTATTTTTTGTCACAATTTATTTTCTATAAAAAAAATTATTAAAATACGTATTAACAAATAATTTATATCTATAAGACGTTTAATTAAGTTTTTATTTTAAAAATAGAGACTCTAAATAAAATAATAGAATAAAATAATCAAACTTAAAGACAAAATATAAAAAAATTATTTTAATTATAATACATAATTAAATATATGTATAAAATATTTAACCTGATATTATATTAAAATTAAATTAAAAAATATATAAAAAATTTAATTATTTTAAGAAGAAAGAAAGAAAATTTAAGGGAAGTCGTGATTAATACATATAGTTAGTTTAAGTGACTGGAGTTTTAAAAATTGTGCAGGGAAAAAGAAGTGTGCAGGCTTGGAATAAGTGTCAATTTTTTTGTTCTTCTTTTACAGTAAAATGCTATTTACAAATTGGTCTCTCTTTTTAAAAAAAATTCAATTTTTTTACCTAGTCCTTCAAGATCCATATTATACTTTCTCCACCATAGACAAAGCCTTCTTTTTGATATGATGAAAGATAAATCTTTTTACATGTTCATCATATTATCCTTTTCGAAAAGGGCCCCAAAAAGCAATAAGGTGTTGTTTTACTTGATTATCCCCCGAATATATAATCTAGAATGGAAGGCTTCATGTATCTTTCTCCAAATTTAAGAGAATGGCTTTATTGAACAGCAAGATTATTTCTATTCTGGCCCAACTCAACACGGGTTAGGGATCCATCGAGCAGGCACGCATTCATATTCGTACGGATAGATGCTTTTCACGTGACTCGTTCTCCTATCTCGAAGATTCTGACAGCTAGTAGCTGGTAGAAGTTTCAAAAAGGCTGAGCCTTAGAGGAAGAGAGGCTCACCCGAGCGAATAAGGATAAGGGAGAGGAATCTATCTCTTTCTCCAGGTACGTCATTATTATCCTAATCTAACCACTTCAACATACGGACACTAACTTAAATATCGGGGTGTCCTTATAAGTGCTTAGGTCTTAATTCTCATTCCAACACTTTACAACTGACCGACTCAACGAACCATTGAATAATGACGCCATTTGTGGGGACTTGATGCGCGCTGAGGATGGAGGCTTTCCTCCACCCAAAGGACGACTTAAGAGAGGGCGAAAACAACGAACGATAGGGGGTCACCTCATGAGTAGGATGAGCACAGGGACTTCTCGGAGGCGCCAGCCGACCCCCACCAACTAGGACCACACTTGTGATCGATCCCCCGAAAGGCGTCCTTTCGGGGGGAACAGACGGTGACAACTCCCAGATCATGCAAGAACTTAGGCACAGGATCCAAAACTTCGAAAGAAAGCTGGCGGCGAGGAACTGTTACAATCCTGAGGCTAGCTAAAACACTCGGTTGCAAGCAGAGGTGCGGTTGAGCTACTCGCGTACTCGATCCCCGCCGTGAAGGTCAGAAGAACGATAGCGCACGGGAGAGAAGGACGACAGACGCGACCAGACTGACGGTCACGCCCAGTTCCATCACTCCCAAGACAAGTCAAGAAGCGGGGAACAAAGGGAGGAGCAGAAAAGGAAGCGTCGAGACCCTGTGGTGATGGGCATTACTCCCTTCTACTCCTCCATCCTCAGAGCCATTTACCCAAGAACTTCGACAAGCTGACGGATATGAGATATGATGGCACTAAAGACCCCCTAGAGAACATCATGGCCTTCGAGGCCAGGATGAATCTAGAGGGTGTGGGAGACACGATCAGGTGTCGTCGGGCATTTCCTGTAACTTTAGCAGGTCCGGCAATCCGTCGGTTCAACTTCCTCTTGCAAAGCTCCATAGCCACTTTCTTAGGCATCTCTCAGACATTTCTAGCCCAATTTACCACTCGGATTGTCAAGGCGAGACATCCGATCAATCTTTTAGGGATAACACACGGGTTGGCAAGCCTACGAGGAAGTACTTGAACCGTTTCAATGACGAATGCTTAGAGATCGACGACCTTACAGAGTCCGTGGCCAGCTTATGTCTGACGAACAGTCTGGTGAATGAAGACTTCTAAAAGCACCTAATCACTAAACCCGTTTGGACAATGCAAGAGATACAATTCTTGGCGAGAGAATACATAAATGACAAGGAGGTCAGCCAGGTGGTAGCCACCAACAAATGGCAACTAGCCGCCCAACCCCCCGTCTAGTCGCCAACCCGAAAATGCCGAGGGACACCCCAAGGGAGATGATAGGAAGGTAGTTCAAACCTCTCCCCCAGGTAGGGAAATTCATGAACTATTCCCCCTAACCTCCCCGATAGTGGAGGTTTTCCAGCAGATTGCGGATATAGGCATTTTACCTAAACTGAGACAGTTGAAAGACAAGACAAGGGAAACAAGAACCTCTATTTTGACTACTACAAGGGCTTCGAACATAAGATATAAGATTGCTTTGACCTAAAACACGCATTAGAGCAAGCCATTTGGGAAATCAAGTTGACGAAATTCTCTCGGTCATCTGGGAACCAGAAGGAAAGAAAGGGAACGGTCTGAAGAAGATCAAGGCCGGGCTGTCAAGCCAAAGCAAAGCATTCCGGAGAACCGGACACAGGACCCACGGTAGTAGTGAATGTTATGGTCGGTAGAAACACCCCGCCAAAGTCGAAGTCCGCGGCGAGGAAGGATGCTAAGGTCTTTGCCGTTACGACTGTGGGGAGATCTCTCCCCAGAGAACTTTCCGAAATATCATTTGGCCCTGGGGATTGGTGGTGTGACAACCTACCCGAGGACCCTCTGATGGTGGTCACGGCAAGAATCGTGACAGACTTGGTCAAGAAAATTCTAGTTGACACAGGGGATGACTCAAACATTATATTTTGAAATGTTTTCGATGCTTTAGGGTTGAAGGAAAGCGCCCTTAAGGACCACCACTACGGGGTTTTGGAACTAGGCGATAATTACATTAAGCCAGACGGCTCCCTCGGTTTTCCAATTTGCATAGGATCCGGGGCAAGTAGGAAGTCCGCCATGGCTGAGTTCGTAGTCCTGAAGGACTCTACGACCTACAATGTCATCCTCGGGTGGAGAACCATCAACGATCTGCTGGCGATCATTTGCACCAAGTTCTAAACAATGAAATTCGTGGCAAACGACGGATCAGTAGGGACGATCCAAGGAGACCTAGAAACGGCAATCACTTGCGATAATGCCAGTTTGTCCCTACTAAGAAGGTCCAAGGAAGCAGCCGGCGTCTTCCTGGTGGATTTAGACGCAAGGATCGATGAACACCCCAGGCTGGAGCCCTAGGGCGACTTGGAAAAGTTCTAGGTGGGGAAGACAGAGAACAAATTCACATTTGTAAACCAAAACCTACCTTTCGAGCTGAAAAGATGCTTGATCAAATTCGTCCGAACTAACCGAGACCCCTTTGCCTGGACCCCAGTTGATATGTCGGGAATAGACCCAGAGTTTATGTCCCACGACTTAGCTGTAAAACCGGAGGTAAAGCCCGTCGCACAGAGGAAACGAAGGACGTCCATGAAAAGAGAAAATGAGGGGGTCAAGCAGACAACCAACTTGTTGGAAGCTAGGTTTATCAAGGAATTAGACTACTCTACGTGTCTGTCGAACATGGTTCTCATATAGAAGGCGAATGCAAAATAGAGAATGTGCATAGATTACTCAAACCTTAACAAGGCCTGCTCAAAAGACTCGTTCTCCCTCCCCAACATAGACACCTTGGTAGACACGGCGGTAGGATACAAGTTCCTGAGTTACATGGATGCCTACTCAAGATACAATCAGATCCTAATGCACTGATTTGATGAGGAGAAGATGGCATTCATAACGCCAGGGGGGAACATATTGTTGCAAAGTCATGCGATTCGGGCTAAAAAATGTGGGGATGACATAACAAATACTAATGAACAAGGTCTTCAAGGATCACATAGGGAAGTCGGTGGAAGTTTATGTCGACGACATGCTTGTCAAAACGGCAGAGCTGGAGTCTCTGGTGGCCGGCGTGCAGGTCATCTTCGACTCCCGCCAAAGACACAATATGAGGCTAAACCCTTGAAATGTGCTTTCACCAAGGAAGCAAGAAAATTCCTAGGATTCATTAGTACCTAGAAGGGGGGTAGAGGCCAACCCAGACAAATGTGAGACCATGCTTCGAATGGAAGGCCACAAGTGCTTGAAGGATGTGAAAAGTTTAGCAGGGAGATTGATGGCTCTTTCCTGCTTCCTCGGCGCGTCAGCATACTGATGGCGTGAAATTGATTTCCACACAAACTAACCAGCAAGTGAACCGAGTCGCATCAAGTAATAACACACAAGAGTGAGGTCGATCCCATAGGGATTGATGGATTAAACAACTTTAGTATGGTGATGAGTTTAGTTAAGCTAATATTGGTGAATTGAGTGAAATGGGATTGACAGAAGATAAATTGCAGGAAATTGAAATACTGGAAATAAAATAGCAGAAACTTAAATGGCAAGAAAGGTAAATTGCTAAAACTTAAAGTGCAAGAAAGTAAAAGAACTGAATCTTAAAATGCAAGTAATGTAAATAATTGAATCTTAAAGTGCAGGGAATTTAAATTTCAGAATCTAAATTGCAAGGGAATTTAAATTGTATGAAAATTAAAAGGAATTGGGTGCTGGAATTTAGAAGAGAACTGAACAATTGTAAATTGAAGCAAGTGCAGAGAAATCAAAGTTGAAGAAATTCAAGGAAAATGATTCATCAGGGATTGGAGATACTATAATCCTTCATGAATCAATTGGGCCTCAACTCCTTTCTCAATCATATGGGTAGATCTATGGCGGATTAAAATTGATTGGATCCCAATTCCTTGGCAATCCAATCTCTCTAATCACAATCAATCTTGCCAATTCCTTGATCTAATTGTCATGAGAGGAGTTAGAGCACATATCTCTCATCTATAACCCACACTAACTCTCAAGATCTCAATTCCTCCCGAATAGTGTTGATCAAGAGAGTAGTGAAGGATAGAGCTTCAGTTCTAATGAAGGTGATTCCCCTTCCGAGGCTCACACCCACATTCAATTGAATTAAACCCCCTTCCGGAGTTAATAACTCACAGTCAAAGTAGAAGATACCTGATAAACCACTATTTTATGGTTTATCTTGTGCTAATTTGAGTGGTTTTTAGCAGCTTTTCACCCACTTATTCATATGATTTGCATGGTTTTACAATTCCTTCCTGGATTTATTCTATGATTGAAAACTTGCTTCCTAAAGCTTTAAATTGTGTATTTTAATTTTTCCTTTATACCATTCGATGTCGTGATCCGTGCGTTAAATGTTTCAGACTTTATAAGGCATGAATGGCTTAGAGAATAGAGAGGAAGCTTGCAAAAATGGAAGGAACACAAGAAATAAAGGAGACAACCAGCGAGAAGTGACGCGCACGCATGGCTCACGCGTTCGCGTAAAACGGGGAAAATCACAGCGACGCGTACACGTGCCTAACACGTACGCATGGAAGCAGATAAGCACAACGACGCGAGCGAGCGCCTGACGCGCACGCATGGAAAGGGAATTTGGCCAGTGACACGCGTACGCGTGACATGCGCGATCTGCAGAAAATTTAGAAAATGTTGGGGGCGATTTTGGACCATGTTTTGACCCAGTTTTCGGCCCAGAAACACAAATTAAAGTCAGGGAACATGCAGAGACTCAACACGTTTTTATTATTCATAATTTTAGGTTTAGATGTAGTTTTCTGAAGAGAGAGAGGCTCTCTTCTCTCTTTTAGGATTTAGGATTAGGATTTCTCTTAAAGGATTTAGGATTTCTTCTTCTCAATTTTCAGGTTCAATGTTCCTTTTATTTATTTTCTCAATTTAGTTTATGAACTCTTTATGTTTATATTGATTTTCTATTTAAAACAATTTGAGGTATTTCAGATTTGATTTTGCTTTATATTATGTTATGGATGCTTTCAATTTAATTTAGGTTTCTTCTCCTTTTTGGCTTTGGTTAAGTAATTAGCAACACTTGAGTTATCAAACTCAGCTGTTGATTGAAATTAGAATTTTCTGCTGGTTAATTTGTATTCCAATAACTCTAGTCTTTCCATAGGAGTTGACTAGGATTTGAGGATCAAAATAATTAGTCCACTTGACTTTCCTTTGTTTAGCAAGGGTTAATTAAAGTGGGAGTAGAATCCAATTCTCATCACACCTGATAAGGATAACTAGGATAGGACTTCAATTTCTTATACCTTGCCAAGAAATTTTATTATTATTAATTTATTTTTCTCGTAATTTAAATTACTTATTCCTTATTTCAAAAACCCAAAAATTCTACCTATTTCCTAACCAATAATAAATCATACCTCCCTGCAATTCCTTGAGAAGACGACCCGAGGTCTAAATACTTCGGTTTATTATTTTTATTGGGTTTGCTTAAGTGACAACCAAACTTTTGCTCGAAAGGATTCTCTGTTGGTTTAGAAACTATACTTACAACGCGATTATATTTAAAAAAAATTCTTTACCAGCGAAAAATCCAATCGTCAAAATGGCGCCATTGCCGGGAAATTGCAAACGTGTGCCTTATTATTGGTTATTGTAAATATTTTATTTTGCTTGTTTATTTGATTTTATTTTTGGTTTTTTTTAGTTGCTATGAGTTCTCACCCCCATCGCTTTGAGTTTGGTTCCAATGTTGTTGCAAGGAATGAAAATTATAACAGAAACATGCATCAAGGTCAAAACAATCAGAGATGGAAGGAGCCACGAAGATCTGATCAACCCTTTCGGCAACAACACCTTCCACAGTACCACAGACAAAGACCCTTCTACAATGCATGTCGAGACAATAGTTATGGTGGACCCCGTGACAACCAACCTCCACCAAATTACTATAGTCAAGAGCCATCCCAGGGAGCGTACCAAGATGATGGATATGGTGGACTCCCTTGTAGTTACCAACAAGGCCCACCATATGATTATGAACCGTCTCATCAACACAACTCTGGACCACCATACTCACAAGCCCCCTACTACCAAACATCATCACATGATTCTAACCTTTATCCCCCAGATCAACCATCCTATGAGCCATATGAGCCATACATAGATCCACCCCAATTCCAACCCAGTTACTCCCAAGGACCACCACCTCCATATACACCATATCCATATCCATCAATCCAATAGCCTTATGATCCTACTTATGATATCCGAGCAGAACAAGAGCCTTATGATCCTACTTATGATATCCGAGCAGAACAAGAGTCAAGTGATCGTCTCAAGGAAACAATGGATCGATTTCAAGCAACCCTGCGTCAATTGGATCGAGCGATAAACCAAACAGCACCCGAAGCTTTCATGGCTAAGGAATCTCAATTTGAGAGCAAGAAATTGAAGTGTGCTGTGCAACAAGTGGAAAAGATGGAGAGTGATGAACCACCCTCTTATCATGAACTTTTCCTCCCAAATAATGAGCCCTCACATCCACCTCAACCTTCAATGCATGATACTATTGGTGTTCTTCTTCAAGGGCAAAGAGAGATGAAATGGGGAGTACTTGAATTCGTGAATGCCTTTACCGAGGTAGTAAATCGATTAGCTTCCCAACATCTGAGCACTCAAAGTACTCCTATGGCTACATGTGGAGAATCAAAAGAAGAGCGTAGCATGAAAGAGACACTAGAAACTCCGGTGGACAACGAGGAACATGGCTTTGTATTGGAACAAGTGGAGGAAGCCATAACAGTTGCAGAGGAAGAAGTGGTTGAAGATTTAGGAGATGCTGAACCTCCATGGAAATTTAGAATTGTAGAGTACCCCTCCAATAAAATTAAAATTGATATCAAGAAGGCCAGTGCACAACCTCCATGGAATATTCCTTATGAAGACTTGGATGGGATAGATTAAGAAGTAAGTTCCCTTGGTGATGAGAATCATGCATCAAGTCCTCCTAGTGATAAATCTACATCCGCAAACGAACTCCTTGAGTATGAAGACTCTTCTCTGATTGAGTCTGCAAATGATGTGGAAGTAGAAGCCCTTCGAAAAGGATGGACGGGAGTTGAGTACGCTTTGTCAAGAATGTTGGAGACTTCTCCACCTAGGTTGTCGTCTACCCCTTCACTTGAGTGGGTAAAACTTATCTCTGTTCATCTTCCTATCCCACTTGAGTACGGTATTCTTGAAACGGACGGCCAACTTAGGAACGTTTGTGGCATTAAGCATAAGAGAAGAATGTTTAGTGGTTGGAGTTGCAAATCAAGGCTTATCAAGGTTGATACTTCAAGAGAAAGATGTAAGGGCTCAACTGGTGATAATTTGGTTAGATCTAAAAGAAGAGTTTGGTACTCCGTAGAGAATTTAGAGTACTTGCCACCCGGATGGAACCATGATGATCAACTTGAAGACGGGTGCAGAAACAAGATTTGGGATCTAGGCATATATGAGGATCAAATTTGGGAGCTCAAAACTTGTGACAAACTCCATCAAAGCTTGAGAAATTTACTTGGTATTGATAGAGCTTATTGGAAGTCCAAGCATTGGTGGAAGTTTCAGGATGAGTTCAAGCACAAGCCGCCATGACAAGGAGCTCACCAAATGTCCAACTTAAGGACTTTAACTAAAAGTGCTAGGTGGGAGACAACCCACCATGGTATGATCGTTCCTTTTTCAATTTTAATTTTATTTCGTTTTGTTTGTTTTTCGTTTTATTTTATTCTATTTTTATTGAACCTGGATTTATTCATAACATTCACATCTGCATTTTACATTTTGCATACTGCATATTGCATATATAAAAAAAAAACAAAAACACACACGCGACACGGAAGCGTCGTTGACGCATCCGTGTCGCAAGTGCATTAGGAAGAAAAGAAATTGAACAGAGAGTCACGCGAAAGCGTGGCTGGAGGCGTGCCTTAGGCACAAACATGACCACGCGACCGCGTCGCTGACACATCTGCGTCATTCTGAAAAAGAGCCTCCCACGCGGCCGCGTCACCCACGTGAACGCGTGACCTGCAAAATCGACGTAAAAAGGTGTTTGGCAGTAACTTATGATGGAGCTGGGCTGGAATCATGCTAGAAGCACAAGCCCTACCACGCGAACGCATGCCCCACCCGTCCGTGTCATTTTCAAAATATGGCCAATCACGCAATCGCGTGACCCACGCGACCGCGTCACCCAGAATTTTGGCAAAATGAGTTTAAGACAGAGAGTTGCACGAACGCGAGGCTGCTCTCACTTCACCAGCACAAATCAAGTCACGCGTCCGCATGACCAACGCGTCCGTGTCACTTGAAAATATTGCAACTCACGCGATCGCGTGACCCACGTGTCCGCGTCGCATGCGACGCACAGTTTATCCAGATCAGCGCCAAAATTCCTGTCTTTTCTTCCCCAATCCTACTTATCTTTCTATTATCATTCTTTCTTCTTTCTTCTCTCTTTTCTTATTCTTTCTTCCTCCTTTCTTACTTTCTTTTTAAGCAAATATTTTTAACCTCTCATCCCTCTTCACTTCTATTATATTTTATTTTATTTAATTGCATACTTTCATTCATTATATTTTAATTTTGTGCATATTTTTATTTTCTTTTCTAACTTTATTATTCCATTGGTGTTAAAATTTTCTTATTCAACTGTTGCATCTTTTTTTTGAATTATTCTGGTACTTCATGACTTGTTTTATTCCAATTGGGTATTATTATTCATAAGTCAATGTTATTCTTTTATGATACTTGCATTCCATTTGCATTGATATGTACTTATACTACCTTGCATTACCCACACTCCTCCCCTTTGTTGCAATTTTTGCATTATTGAGATGCCCTTTGCTTTTATTATTTTCTCACTTACATGTTGTAGCTACTATGTAATTGAGACCCTCATTATTTGGCATTAAACCACCCTGACTTTATTTATCTTCTTATCTTTATTTCTGGGTTACTTTTTCTTCTTTTTCCTCTTCTTTCAGGCTGGCCACCGAGAAAGGGAAAGAGAGAGCTTCTCAATGGAGAAACAGACAAGTCCATCTGCACAATCTCTAGAGAAAAGCATTAGTTGGAGCAACCCGTCCACTTGCACATCTTAGCATGCACCGAGGACGGTGCAATCTTTAAGTGTGGGGAGGTCGATACCGATCTCCATGGGTTAGTTATTCTCTTTTCAACACCAATGTCTTATTTTCTTTATTAGTTCATTGTTGCATCGCATAATAGATTGCATGTGTAGTTGATTGTTTGCATTTAAGTACTACTTGGTTGAAAAATAATAAGTTTCTTTCTAGGACCCTATTTTTGAAAAAAAAAATTTCACTAATTTAAATTAAAAATTAAAAATTTTTTAGTTAAATTTGTTTGAAGTTGTATTTGGAACATGGTTTTTGAGCAAAAGAACACACAACCTGTGAGATTTTGAGCTTAATTACATGGTTACATTATTTAATCATGAATTTTATTCTTGTGTGTTTACTTCTCTATGATTGCAATCTTTGCTTTGTTCCATTCTATATGTCCAATATTTAGTGTATTTACATGCTTGCATATGATTGAGGCCATTATTTGATTTTTGCTCACTTATCCCAAATAGCCTACCCTTCCATTTACCTTTGTTAGCCACTTTGAGCTTTTTTAATCCTCTCTGTTCTATATTTTACCACATCACTAGTCTTAAGCGAAAAAACAAGTAATACCCCAAATTGAATCTTTGGTTAGCTTAAGATAGAGATTGTGTGTCAATTAAGTGTGGGGAACCATGGAAACTTGGGTTGATAGGAAAGTATTAAATTGATAGATTATTTGAAATTTGGGTGCATGCTCATGTGAAACCAAAATAATTAAAATACCATATGCATTGATATGTTATGCTTACTTTTATATTTTAAAAAAAAATTCAATAAGTAAATAAATAAATAAATAAGGGGATAAAATTACCCCAATGCTAAGTTAAATTAATAAAGAGATCAATGCATATGTAATTAAATTAAAAATGAGTTGGTACATGAGCATGAAATGAAAAAGTGGGAATTATGGGTAGCTAGGCATGAATTTAGGATTACATAGAGTATGTATATGTTAGGTGAGATCTTAGACTAATCAAGGATTCAATTTGTAGCTCACTTAGCCATACATATACCATCACCTTTACCTTGGCCCCATTACAACCTTGAAAAGACCTCATGATGTTTGCATTGGTACATTAAATACTTGTCGATTGGTTAGGCGAAGAACAAAATTTAGAAAGCATGATTAGAGAAGAGTAGCGTGATTACCCTATACACTAGAGAGAACTAGAGTGCATATACACTACCAGTGATAGTTCAATGCTTGATTCTATGTTCCCGGCTTTCATGAGCTCTCTTTTTACAAGTTTACTTGCTTTTTATTGTACGATTTGAATTAGTGGAAATTGGTTTGCATTTGTCTTGGAGAACTTGTTTGCTTTTAACCAAGTAGGTAGAATCATTTTAGCATATAGTTGCATTTATATTTAGGTTGCATTTCATGAGTCTTACTGTCCCTTATTAATTCTCTTTGTCTCCTTGAGCTTAGCATGAGGACATGCTAATGTTTAAGTGTGGGGAGGTTGATAAACCACTATTTTATGGTTTATCTTGTGCTAATTTGAGTGGTTTTTATCAGCTTTTCACCCACTTATTCATATGATTTGCATGGTTTTACAATTCCTTCCTGGATTTATTCTATGATTGAAAACTTGCTTCCTAAAGCTTTAAATTGTGTATTTTAATTTCTCCTTTATACCATTCGATACCGTGATCTGTGCGTTAAATGTTTCAGACTTTATAAGGCAGGAATGGCTTAGAGAATGGAGAGGAAGCTTGCAAAAATGGAAGGTGCACAAGAAATAAAGGAGACAACCAGCGAGAAGTGACGCGCACGCATGGCTTACGCGTTCGCGTAAAACGGGGAAAATCACAGTGACGCATACGCGTGCCTGACGCGTACGCGTGGAAGCAAATCAGCACAACGACGCGAGCGCACACCTGACGCGCACACGTGGAAAGGGAATTCGGCCAGTGACGCGTACGCGTGACCGACGCGTACGCGTGACATGCGCGATCTGTAGAAAATTCAGAAAATGTTGGGGGCGATTTCGGGCCTTGTTTTGACCCAGTTTTTCGGCCCAGAAACACAGATTAAAGTTAGGGAACATGCAGAGACTCAACACATTTTTATTATTCATAATTTTAGGTTTAGATGTAGTTTTCTGAAGAGAGAGAGGCTCTCTCCTCTCTCTTAGGATTTAGGATTAGGATTACTCTTAAAGGATTTAGGATTTCTTCTTCTCAATTTTCAGGTTCAATGTTCCTTTTATTTATTTTCTCAATTTAGTTTATGAACTCTTTATGTTTATATTGATTTTCTATTTAAAACAATTTGAGGTATTTCAGATTTGATTTTGCTTTATATTATGTTATGGATGCTTTCAATTTAATTTAGGTTTCTTCTCCTTTTTGGCTTTGGTTAAGTAAATAGCAACACTTGAGTTATCAAACTCAGCTGTTGATTGAAATTAGAATTTTCTGCTGGTTAATTTGTATTCCAATAACTCTAGTCTTTCCATAGGAGTTGACTAGAACTTGAGAATCAAAATAATTAGTCCACTTGACTTTCCTTTGTTTAGCAAGGGTTAATTAAAGTGGGAGCAGAATCCAATTCTCATCACACCTGATAAGGATAACTAGGATAGGACTTCAATTTCTTATACCTTGCCAAGAGATTTTATTATTATTAATTTATTTTTCTCGTAATTTAAATTACTTATTCCTTATTTCAAAAACCCAAAAATTCTACCTATTTCCTAACTAATAATAAATCATACCTCCCTGCAATTCCTTGAGAAGACGACCCGAGGTCTAAATACTTCGGTTTATTATTTTTATTGGGTTTGCTTAAGTGACAACCAAACTTTTGCTCGAAAGGATTCTCTGTTGGTTTAGAAACTATACTTACAACGCGATTATATTTTAATAAAAATTCTTTACCAGCGAAAAATTCAATCGTCAATACCCAATAGCTACACAATTGAATTGAGAAGAAGAAGAATTTCATTGATTCATTGAAATTACAATAGAGCTCCTCCCCCTAATAAAATTTGGGGTTTAGTTTACATTGCTCTAGCACAAAACAGAAAAAGAAAAATGTAGAAGAAGAACAAAAGAAAAAGAATAAAAATGAAATTTAGTGCAGATCCCTCAGATCTGCTTCCTAGCTAGTTCTCTAATGAGATCAAATTCTCCTCTATTTATACACTTTCCAATTCAGTCATCAAGTACTTGGATTGGGCTTTTTAGGCCTTGGTTGAAACAGGTGAGAATGGATCTTTAGTTCATACGGTGGGGGTAATCTTCAGGAGAACGTAGTGTTTTCAAAGAGAGCGCAGCGTTCATTCACCCACGCGTATGCGTCTCCTGCGCTTGCGCGTCCTTTGCATTTTGGCTCATCGATGCATACACGTCACACATGCGTGCGCGTCCCTTGGCAGCGTTCATTAATTGAACGCTACGTTTGCGCCATGAACGCTCCTCACGCGTGCGCGTCCTTTGCGCGTGCGCGTGGACTGTAAATCATCACGTCTACGCTCCAGCATCATGTACGCATTTGCACCGTTCATCACCCTTGTCACACCTATGCGTACGCGTCATGCACGCGTACGCGTCGGTGGCACATCTTCAATCCCAATTTTGAAATCATCGCAGGCGCTTGTTCAAAGTGAACGTAGCGTTCTTTTGTGAATGAGCGCTGATCACATCCACGCATACGCGTCATGCACGCGTACGCGTGGGTCTTCCAACATTCTTGCCCTACGCATAAGCGTCGCTAGAGAGGGTAGCGTTCTTCAAATGAACGTAGCGTTCTCCTGTACTGCTTTCTTCTTTGTTTCTTCCTCTCATCTTTTCACCTGTCATCAATCAAACATGCAATCAAGGTCTCACCAAAATCATAAGGTTTTGCATCATTTATAATAATCACCTAACTCTTGCATAAATCTCATGATTTTGTATGAAATTAACAATGTTTAATTGAATCAAGATGAACATGAAATTTCAATCCAATCGCTTACTTATTGTGCAAGAAATGCATGAAAACTAAGTAAAAATGAATGAAAAAGGCTTGTGAAACTAGCCTAAGATGATTTGTCATCACAACACCAAACTTAAGGAGAATAAATGAAAACAGAGAGAGGTATAAGTCCTTTATTGGAAGACAGTCAGTACTGGTTAATGGGGTTTCATGTATGGTATCTTAGGCTCCGTTTGGTTAATGTCCATGTCCATCAGAGACATGGACACGGTGGTATGTGTACACCGTTTGTTTGCTGAGACATAAAATTTTAAAAGACACGGTTACACACAGATGCACATAAAAGACATGTATTTAGTGTATCTCTTTCAAGCTGTGACACTAAGACACAACCCATGAGACACAGATTTTTCCAATTCTATCCTTAATTATTTTTTAAAATTCCAACCATTGTCCTTTATCTTTAACACTTGAGTTGTTTTAGTTTGGGGATAAAATGGACTTTTGAATTAAATACATGTGTCTTGTGTATTATCACCAAACATGTTATAAAATTTGTGTATCTTTGTGTTCATGTGTATTTGTGTCTTTGTGTCTATGTCTCTATTTTTTTGAGACAACAACCAAACACTGCCTTAGTGATTTTTCTTTGTGGCTGAAGCAAGACCACTTCTTTTGGATCCTTACTTGAATTACACAAAAAAAAAATGAGACTTGTGATGGTTTGGTCCTTTATTCTTTTCTTGCTCTCTTTCATGATTGAGATTTATTGCTTGTTGAGACTAAATGCTTATGTGTTAAGGCAGCTCTTTAAAGTAAGATTTCAGCCAACATTGCCGCCCCAGTTGGTTCAAGATGCTAGGTGTTAAGACACCCCTAAGGACTTACTTGCTCGAGCCTCTCCTTAGCACATACACATCACAGGCATTTAGCTTGTTTTATTCTTTGGAAATTGATGCCCAACACTTCTTTGGGTTACTAAATGCTTTGTCTCAAAGTAGCTCTTGATAGTGGACTTTCAGTTGGCAATCCCAGGTTAGTTAACCCAAGTTGCCAGGTGATGAAGTACCCCTTAGAACCTAGTTATCCAAGCTTATCTTTGTACAAGAGCATCACAGGCAGATATCCAAATTTCAAGCCATTGGTGCCCAGCCTTGTTTATTTCTTTTTGTTTCTTTCTTTTGCATTTTCTTTCTTTTATTATGGACCTCTTTCATTTGTCAAGTCTCATAAAATGTAACTCAAGTTCATATCTCAAAGTCATGCCAACCTCTAACCTTATTCATAAATCAACTAATGAACCAGCATACATCACCACATAACATTATTCTGTCTCATATCAAACCAAACAATTACTCTTCCTCTGTTTCACAATAATTTTTCTTTTATTCAAGCATGGGAACAAAGCATACAACTTAGGTAAGATGAAGATGAAGCAAGCACTTAGACTAGCAAGCCATAATAGCATGAAAACAAACAAATTAACAAACAGAAAATGACTCTAATAGGACACTAATCAACAGGGGACACTTGCACTTTCAATTAATACACTTAAACTAAAGACAGGCAAGTAAAGATACAACCTCTTGGAGTCCACTCGTTTTCTCCTTGTCATTACCATCCTTGGCTTTTGTGCCCTTTTTTACTTCTTTAGATGATGGTGTCTATTCCTTCCAAGAGATTGAGTGTCTTCCTGCAAGAGATATTGAAAGTTGCTTGATGCGTGAGCATCTTTCCTATCTTTTCCTAGTGAATTTGCATCTAATTTGTCGAGTTTAATAAAGAATTAATTATCTTTTAGCCAATATGGATGCTACTTTGAGTCTTTTGCAATTTTGTTTATTTTAGATAGCATTCGGCTGGATTTGATGGAGTTTCTGCAGCACAAAATCAAAGGAGATGGCAGCGATGAGCGACGCGTACGCGTGACTGACGTGTGCGCGTGATTTGGAGCTTTCCATGGCGACGCGTGCACGTGACTGACGCGTACGCGTGATTTGAAGATTTGCTCAGCGACGCGTACGCGTGACATGTGCCACATACAAAAAACGCAGAAAACTCTGGGGGTGATTTCTAGGCTGTTTTTGACCCAGTTTTCAGCCCAGAAAGCACATATCAGAGGCTGCAGAGTGAAGGAATCAAGTGGTCCCCATCCATCAATTGAAGACTTGCTGATTGCTATAATTAATTCTAATTTGAATTTAAATTTTAAAATAGAAAAAGATATTATTTTAAATTTTAGATATTAGATTTTAAATTTATTGGGATTAGATATAAAAAGAAGAAACTTTTCTTCTAAAGGGGATTCTATTCCATCCCCCCCCCCAATTCCAGACTACCAAAATACATTTTACCAGAATCCTTATTTTCTTCTCTGAACCATGAGCAACTAATCCCCATTGTTAAGGTTAGGAGCTCTGTCTATTTGTATGGATTGACTTTATTGCTTTTTCTATTTTAATTCATGTATGGATTTACAATTTAAGAATTGTTTTTGCTCTTTATTTTATGAATTTGAGTGGAACGGAAGTATGACCCTCTTTCTAATTGAGTTCTTGTATAACTTGGAAAAGCTCTTTACTTGAACAACAGCTTGAAAATAATTTCTCCTAAATTCTAATTATCTGGACTTAACGGGATACGTGACATATAATCCTCTTATATTTGGATAATTAGGATTTTTGTGGCATAATAACTAGAATTAAACTTCACCCTCTAATTGGAATTAATTGACCAAGGAATTGGCAGTTAATGAGAATTAGAGGAGACTAGAAAGGTCTAAGGAATTAGGGTCTAGTCACATATAGTTTGCCATGAATTAAATCTGATATGATTAAAATAGTTAGTAAGAAAAGTTAATCCACAAAAATAGATAACTCTGAAACCTTAACTGTTTCTCTATATTTTATTCCCAACTTATCACCTGCCTGTTTTTAAACTCTGAATTTACTGTTTAATGCTCTTTGAACTCTCAAACACCATTTTCTGCTTGTCTAACTAAGTAAATTAATCAACCATTGTTGCTTAGTCCATCAATCCTCGTGGGATCGACCCTTACTCACCTGAGGTATTACTTGGTACGACCCAGTGCACTTGCCGGTTAGTTTGTGGGTTATAAATTTTGCATCATTGCTTGTTCCCCAAGAACTTGAGAGATGGTTAGCATGCATGTATGCTTGTGCTTTTCTGAACTTAAGTTGGTGTGGGAACACCAAACTTAGTATCTTGCCTACTTCTATATGCAGCAGAGTGAACACATGCATGAAACATCAAGTGCTTATATTAAGAAAATAAACGATGAACTAAAAATTAAGCAACTATTAAGTGGTTTCTTTGATTGTTTGGAACCAGTGACTAATTATGCTGAGGGATGCAATGCGTTCTTAAAAAAAATTTTGGTGGAACACCAAACTTAGAATTGCACATTCTCCCTTGAATTACTTTGGTGTGCAACACCAAACTTAGTTCCTTGCAATACAGAGAAGTCTACTTAACTTTTTTATTAAAACTTCTAGGAAAAGAAAACTACCTTTGGTTGGGTTGCTTCCCAACAAGCGCTCTTTTAATGTCATTAGCTTGACATCTTGTCCTTTGATCATGGAGGCTGAAAATCATAATGCCTCAGTTTTTCTCCTCTCACTGTGAACTTCATCCCGGTCCCCTCTTTGATGATCTCGAGGTGTTCAAGGAAAAGGATCCGGTTCACAGTGTAGTGCTCAGATGATAGTGGAGACACCTTCATTGGTTGGTACTTTAACATCACTTTATCCCCTGGTGAGAAGTCTTCAGTTGGGATCTTCTTATTTCTCCACCCTCTTGGCCTCTTCTCATTTTCAAGGGGTAACTCATGCTTTAGTAGCTCAATATCTGGCATGTTTTTGTTGAGGATCTCATCTGGGGGTTTTGGTTCTAATTCCTTCTTGACTTCTTTGGTCTGTTGAACCATTTCTACTTCTTTCAAGCATGGGTTCAGAGGCTTTGGAGTTAACTCCTTGAATGCTTCTGATGAGCGGATAATTTATACCCTTTTTGGCATTGTTTTTACATAATTTTTAGTATATTTTAGTTACTTTTTATTATATTTTTATTAGTTTTTATTCAAAATTCACATTTTTGGACTTTACTATGAGAAGGCTTTGTGTGACCTGGGGTCAGGGATAAACCTCATGCCCCTCTCTGCAATGGAAAAACTAGGGATTTTTGAGGTACAAGCTGCAAGAATCTCACTAGAGATGGCAGACAATTCAAGAAAACAGGCTTATGGACTTGTAGAGGATGTCTTAGTGAAGGTTGAAGGCTATTACATCCCTGCTGACTTCATAATCCTATACACTGGGAAGGATGAAGATGATTCCATCATCCTTGGAAGACCCTTCCTAGCCACAGCAAGAGCTGTGATTGATGTGGATAGAGGAGAGTTAGTCCTTCAATTGAATGAGGACTACCTTGTGTTTAAGGCTCAAGAATCTTCTTCTGTAACCATGGAGAGGAAGCATGAAAAGCTTCTTTCAATACAGAGTCAAATAGAGCTCCCACACTCAACTTCTAAGTTTGGTGTTGGGAGGCCACCACTAAGCTCTGAGTCTCTGTGAAGCTCTTTAAGAGCTCATTGTCAAGCTATTGACATTAAAGAAGCGCTTGTTGGGAGGCAACCCAATGTTATTTAATTATATTTATTTATTTTCCATTGTTATTTTATGTTTTCTTTAGGTTGATGATCAGGTGAAGTCACAAAAAGAACTGAGAAATCAAAAACAGAATGAAAAACAACATCAAAAATAGCACACCCTGGAGGACAGGCTTATTGGCATTTAAATGCCAGTAAGGATAGCAGAATGGCTGTTTAACGCCCAGCCTAGTAGCATTCTGGGAGTTAAACGCCAGAATGGGCAGCACTCTGGACGTTTAATGCCAAAAAAGGCTGTTTGGCATCTGGCTGGCGTTAAACGCTAGAAATGGGCATCTGGCTGGCGTTTAACACCAGAAATGGGCATCTGGCTGGCGTTTAACGCCAGAATGGGCAGCAGACTGGCGTTTAACGCCAGGAAAGGTAGCAGAGCTGGCGTTAAACGCCAGATTTGGCACACAATGGGCGTTTAGATGCCAGAATAGTGCAAGGACTCGAATTCCTTGACACCTCAGTATCTGTAGATCCCACAGGATCCCCACTTACCCCACCTCTTCTTCTCTCCTCTTCACACCTTTCCATAACACCCTTCCCCAAAATAACCTCCACCAATCACCTCCATTTCTCCTCCAAAACTATCATACAACCCACCTACCCCCACCCATTCAAATTCAAACCATCCCCCTCCCAAACCCAACCCCTATTACAAGAATTCCCTCTCCACTCCACTCCTCTATAAGTCCCTCATCACTCCTTCATTTTCACACATCATAACCACCTAAAACCCCCCTTGGCCGAATTCACTACTCCCCTCCATCTCCTCCATTACTTCTTCTTCTCCTCCTTTCTTTCTTCTTTTGCTCGAGGACGAGCAAAGCCTCTAAGTTTGGTGTGGAAAAAAGCTCTGCTTTTTATTTTTCCATAACCATCAATGGCACCTAAGGCCGGAGAAACCTCTAGAAAGAGGAAAGGGAAGGCAATTTCTTCCACCTCCGAGTCATGGGAGATGGAGAGATTCATCTCAAAAGCCCATCACTAGAAAGAGGATGGAGCAAACAAGAGAGCCCACTCATGGACCTCAACAAGAGCATGAGGAAATTCCTCATCATGAAATCCTTGAGATGCCTCAAGGGATGCACTTTTCTCCACAAAACTATTGGGAACAAATCAACACCTCCTTAGGAGAATTGAGTTCCAACATGGGACAACTAAGGATGGAGCACCAAGAGCATTCCCTCCTCCTCCATGAAATTAGAGAAGACCAAAGAGCCATGAGGGAACAAAGGCAAGGAAGAGACATAGAGGAGCTCAAGCACTCCATAAGATCTTCAAGAGGAAGAACTAGCCGCCATCACTACGGTGGACCCGTTCTTTAATTTCCTTGTTCTTATTTTTTTGTTTTTCGAAAATTATGCTTTATGTTTTGTCTATGTTTGTGTCTTTATTACATGATCATTAGTGTCTAGTGTCTATGTCTTAAAGTTATGAATGTCCTATGAATCCATCACCTTTCTTAAATGAAAAATATTTTTAAGTGCAAAAAAACAAGAAGTACATGATTTTGAATTCTATCTTGAAATTATTTTAATTATTTTGATGTGGTGGCAATACCTTTTGTTTCTGAATGAATGCTTGAACAGTGCATATTTTTGATATTGTTGTTTATGAATGTTAAAATTGTTGGCTCTTGAAAGAATAATGAAAAAGGAGAAATGTTATTGATAATCTGAAAAATCATAAAATTGATTCTTGAAGCAAGAAAAAGCAGTGAATACAAAGCTTGCGAAAAAAAAGAAAAAAAATTGGCGAAAAAAAAGAGAAAGAAAAAGAAAAAGTAAGCAGAAAAAGCCAGTAACCCTTTAAACCAAAAGGCAAGGGTAGAAAAAGGATCCAAGGCTTAGAGTATTAATGGATAGGAGGGCCCACAGGAATAAAATCCTGGCCTAAGCGGCTGAACCAAGCTGTCCCTAACCATGTGCTTGTGGCATGAAGGTGTCAAGTGAAAAGCTTGAGACTGAGCGGTTAAAGTCGTGATCCAAAGCAAAAAGAGTGTGCTTAAGAGCTCTGGACACCTCTAACTGGGGACTCTAGCAAAGCTGAGTCACAATCTGAAAAGGTTCACCCAGTTATGTGTCTATGGTATTTATGTATCCGGTGGTAATATTGGAAAACAAAATGCTTAGGGTCACGGCCAAGACTCATAAAATAGCTGTGTTCAAGAATCAACATACTGAACTAAGAGAATCAATAACACTATCTAAATTCTGAGTTCCTATAGATTCGAATCATTCTGAACTTCAAAGGATAAAGTGAGATGTCAAAACTGTTCAGAAGCAAAAAGGCTACAAGTCCCGCTCATCTAATTGAAGCTAATCTTCATTGATAAATTTGGAGTTTATTGTATATTCTCTTCTTTTTATCCTATTTGGTTTTCAGTTTCTTGGGGACAAGCAACAATTTAAGTTTGGTGTTGTGATGAGCGGATAATTTATACCCTTTTTGGCATTGTTTTTACATAGTTTTTAGTATATTTTAGTTACTTTTTATTATATTTTTATTAGTTTTTATTCAAAATTCACATTTCTAGACTTTACTATGAGTTTGTGTGTTTTTCTGTGATTTTAGGTATTTTCTGTCTGAAATTGAGGGACCTGAGCAAAAATCTGATTCAGAGGCTAAAAAAGGACTGCAGATGCTGTTGGATTCTAACCTCCATGCACTCGAAGTGGATTTTCTGGAGCTACAGAAGCCCAATATTGGCGTGCTCTCAATTGCTTTAGAAAGTGGACATCCTGAGCTTTCCAGCAATATATAATAGTCCATACTTTGCCCGAGATTTGATGGCCCAAACTGGCGTTCAAAGACAGCCTAAAACATCTTGGCGTAAAACACCCAAATTGGCACCAGAATTGGAGTTAAACGCCTAAACTGGCACCAAAGCTGGCGTTTAACTCCAGGAACAGCCTATGCACGTGTAAAGCTCAATGCTCAGTCCAAGCACACACCAAGTGGGCCCCAGAAGTGGATTTCTGCACTATCTACACTTAGTTACTAATTTTTTGTAAACCTAGGCTACTAGTTTAGTATAAAAACTACTTTTAGAGATTTATTTTGGGACTTTTGGGATCACTTTAGGTCTTTTGACCATCTTTGAGACCATTGTACACGTTTGGAGGCTGGCCTCACGGTCATGCCTAGACCTTTTTCACTTATGTATTTTCTACAGTGGAGTTTCTACACCCCATAGATTAAGGTGTGGAGCTTTGTTGTTCTTCATGAATTAATGCAAGTACTATTGTTTTTCTCTCAATTCACGCTTACTTCTTCTCCAAGATATATTCTTGTTCTTAATTCAGTTAAGTCAGAATGAAGGGGTGACCCGTGACAATCACCCAATCTTCGTTACTCGCTTAGCCAAGATCGCGTGCCTGACAACCACAAAGCGGTCTACATGATGTTCAACGTAGTCATTGGACGACAGCTGGAGTATACTCTCTTGGATATCTAATACACGGACCGAATCCATGAGATTAGTATCTTCGTGGTATAGGCTAGAACCATTGGCAGCATTCCTGAGATCCGGAAAGTCTAAACCTTGTCTGTGGTATTCCGAGTAGGATCTGGGAAGGGATGACTGTAAAGAGCTTCAAACCTGCAAATGTTGGGCGCAAGTGACAGTGTGCAAAAGGACAATGGTCCTATTCCGACGCTAGCGGGAACTGACAGATGATTATCCGTGCAGTGACAGCGCATATGGATTTGTTTTCATCCGAGAGGATCATACAGCTTGCCATAGAAGGATCATCTTTCTTTTCTGGTAAGCCTCTTTGGAGGATAGCACTACACTCCATTGTCATCTCAACAATTTGTCCTTCTTTCAAGGCCCTTTTCTTTGTCAGCACTTCCTTCATAAATTTGGCATATAACGGCATCTGTTCAAGTGCTTCTAAGAAAGGAATATTGATGCTGAGTGTCTTGAATATGTCCAGAAATTTTGAGTATTGCTTATCCTCATTTTCTTTCTTAAACCTTTGAGGGTATGGAAGTTTGGGGACATATAGCTTCACCCCTTCCTTCTTCTCTTGTAGCTGTGGTTTAAGGATGGTCTTGTCCTTCCTTGAGCTTTGTGAGTTTTTAGTTTTGTGATTCTCCTCATTTCTCTCCTCTATCTTCTCTTTTGAAACTTCTCTGTGGTGTTCTTCCTGAATGGTGATTTCTTGTTCCATAGTCTTCCCACTTCTTAATGTCATTGCTTTGTACTCCTCCCATTTTGTGGCTTTTCCTTTGTCCCTTGAATTATCTTCAGTGGCACTAAGGAAGGCATTTGCTTGCTTCTCACCTATCTCTGTGATTTGTTTAGCCATTTGTCCCATGTGCCTTTCAATATTTTTTATTGAAACTTCTTGATCTTGTCTGGCCACCTCTTGAGTTTTAATGAGTTTCTCCATTAACATTTCTAAGTTGGAGATCCTTTGAGATTCTGGATGTGGTTGTGTAGGATTTGATAGTTGTTAGTGGGAGTTGTTTGAGATGTTGGGGGAGGTGTTATGTGGGTTAAATGGTGGTGTAGAGAAGTTGTTTTGGGGAAATTGTGAAGTGTGATGGGGTTGGAGATATGGGTTTTGGGGTAGTGTGTAATGGTTGTTGTTAGTAGGGGGTTGGCTGTGCTTATTTGTGTTGTTGCAGAAGCTGTTAGAGTTGAAGTCCCCTTGTCCTTGATTCTGGTGCTCACCCCACCTCAGGTTAGAATGAGTCCTCCAGGATGGATTGTATGCATCACCATGGAAGTCACGTTGGAACGAACTTGAGGTGTTCCTCGTGTATTGCACCTGCTCAGGGCCTTGTTGCTCATATTTGAATGTCCCAAAACCTTCTTCAGATTGATTCCATCCATGTGATACTTGAGATTGGCTTTGTGTGTTCAATGCAGCAAGTTGCAGTCCATTAATTCTCTTGGCCATCATCTCCATCTATTGCTGAATTTGTTGGTGCATCTGCTTGTTTTGGGTCAGGATTGCATTTACTCCTTCAAGTTCCATCACTCCCCTCTTTGGGCTTGTATCATGGTTCCTCTCAGATGAATAAAAATATTGATTGTTGGCCACCATATCAATGAGATCTTGTGCTTCTTGGACAGTTTTCATCATCTGGAGTGAACCTCTCGAGGAGTAATCTAGTGCTTTTCTTGCCTTCATGGTCAATCCTTCATAAAAGTTTTGATGTTTCACCCACTCACTGAACATCTCTGGTGGACATTTCCTTATCAGGGCCTTGTACCTTTTCCATGCCTCCTAGAGTGATTCTCCCTCCTTTTATTTGAAGGTTTACACCTCTGTTTTCAGCTTGATGATTTTCTGAGGTGGGTAGAACTTGGCTAGGAATTTGTTCACCAAATCCTCCCAATCGTTTATGCTCTCTTTAGGAAAGGTTTCCAGCCATTGGGCAGCATTGTCCCTCAAGGAGAATGGGATAAAAGTAATTTGTAGATGTCAAGATATACCCCATTTGTCTTGACAGTTTCACAAATCCTCAAGAAAACAGACAAATATTGGTTGGGGTCTTCAAGAGGGCCACCTCCATAAGCACAATTATTCTGCACCAAGGTGATTAGTTGAGGCTTCAACACAAAATTATTTCCATGAACATTTGGAGTGAGGATGCTGCTCCCATAGTGTCTAGGATTGGGGATAGTGTAAGAGGCCAACACCTTTCTTGCAGGTTGGGTATTGTTGGTCACTCCTTCCTCATGCACCTCGTCCTCCATAACTTACACAGTCACAAACAAACCAAATAAAAAATGGACATTCTAATGCTAGAATGTGGTCAGAGAGTTAGTTGACACAATGTGTCAAACAGTTAGTATGCTTAAAAGAGAACAAAAGAAAAATGCTTAATCTAGATTATCACCTACTTAATCATTGTTGATCTAAATTAATCCCCGGCAACGGCGCCAAAAACGTGATGGCGTGAAATTGATTTCCACACAAACTAATCGGCAAGTGAACCGGGTCGCATCAAGTAATAACTCACAAGAGTGAGGTCGATCCCACAGGGATTGATGGACTAAGCAACTTTAGTATGGTGATGAGTTTAGTTAAGCTAATATTGATGAATTGAGTGAAATGGGATTGACAGAAGATAAATTGCAGGAAATTGAAATACTGAAAATAAAATAGCAGAAACTTAAATGGCAAGAAAGGTAAATTGCTGAAACTCAAAGTGCAAGAAAGTAAAAGAACTGAATCTTAAATTGCAAGTAATGTAAATAATTAAATCTTAAAGTGCAGGGAATTTAAATTTCAGAATCTAAATTGCAAGGGAATTTAAATTGCATGAAAATTAAAAGGAATTGGGTGCTGGAATTTAGAACAGAACTGAACAATTGTAAATTGAAGCAAGTGCAGAGAAATCAAATTTGAAGAAATTCAAGGAAAATGATTCATCAGGGATTGGAGATACTATAATCCTTCATGAATCAATTGGGCCTCAACTCCTTTCTCAATCATATGGGTAGATCTATGGCAGATTAAAATTGATTGGATCCCAATTCTTTGGAAATCCAATCTCTCTAATCACAATCAATCTTGCCAATTCCTTGATCTAATTGTCATGAGAAGAGTTAGAGCACATATCTCTCATCCATAAGCCACACTAACTCTCAAGATCTCAATTCCTCCCGAATAGTGTTGATCAAGAGAGTAGTAAAGGATAGAGCTTCAGTTCTAATGAAGGTGATTCCCCTTCCGAGGCTCACACCCACATTCAATTGCATTAAACCCCCTTCTGGAGTGAATAACTCACAGTCAAAGTAGAAGATACCCAATAGCTACACAATTGAATTGAGAAGAAGAAGAATTTCATTAATTCATTGGAATTACAATAGAGCTCCTCCCCCTAATGAAATTTGGGGTTTAGTTTATCATTGCTCTAGCACAAAACAGAAAAAAAAAATGCAGAAGAAGAACAAAAGAAAAAGAATAAAAATGAAATTTAGTGCAGATCCCTCATATCTGTTTCCTAGCTAGCTCTCTAATGAAATCAAATTATCCTCTATTTATACACTTTCCAATTCAGTCATCAAGTACTTGGATTGGACTTTTTAGGCCTTGGTTGAAACAGGTGAGAATGGGTCTTCAGTTGGTACGGTGGGGGTCATCTTCAGGAGAACGTAACATTTTTAAAGAGAGTGCATCGCTCATTCACCCACGCGTACGCGTCCTTTGCATTTTGGCTTATCGACGCGTACGCGTCACATATGCATGCGCGTCCCTTGGCAGCGTTCATTAATTGAACGCTATGTTCGCGCCATGAACGCTCCTCACGCGTGCGCGTCCTTTGCGTGTGCACGTGGATGGTAAATCATCACGTCTACACTCCAGCATCATGTACGCGTTTGCGCCGTTCATCACTCTTGTCACACCTATGCGTACGCGTCATGCATGCGTACGCGTCGGTGGCACATCTTCAATCCCAATTTTGAAATCATCGCAGGCGCTCGTTCAAAGTGAATGTAGCGTTCTTTTGTGAATGAGCGCTGATCACATCTACGCGTACGCATCATGCACACATACACTTGGGTCTTCCAACATTCTTGCCCTACGCGTAAGCATCCTGTACGCGTGCGCATTGCTAGAGAGCGTAGCATTCTTCAAATGAACGTAGCGTTCTTCAAATGAACGTAGCGTTCTCCTGTACTGCTTTCTTCTTTGTTTCTTCCTCTCATCTTTTCACCTGTCATCAATCAAACATGCAATCAAAGTCTCACCAAAATCATAAGGTTTTGCATCATTCATAATAATCACCTAGCTCTTGCATAAATCTCATGATTTTGTATGAAATTAACAATGTTTAATTGAATCAAGATGAACATGAAATTCCAATCCAATCACTTACTTATTGTGCAAGAAATGCATGAAAACTAAGTAAAAATGAATGAAAAAGGCTTGTGAAACTAGTCTAGGATGACTTGTCATCACATACAAGGCTCTGCCGTTCTTTATCCTGATGAAAAAGGGGATAGCCTTCTAGTGGGTGACTTACGAGCATCCAACCAAGTGTTCGGTGGGGCGGGAATAATATTAGAGAACTCAGAGTGGGTGACTTACTAGCGGTGCATCAAGTTTGAGTTTCCAGTGTCGAATAACCAAATAGAGTGTGAATCCCTAATTGGGGGCTTAGCGCTAGCAAAAGAAGTTAGGGTAGTAAGACTCGAAGACAACAGTAACTCCCATATGGTAACGGCCTAAGTGAATGGAATGTACCAAACTCGTGACCCGCTATTACAGAAGTACCTAGAGAAAACCAAACAGTTGTATAGGAGTTTCGAATAGGTGGTTGTGAAACATGTTCCCAGGAAAAGGAATGTTAGAGCAGACCTACTGTCGAAATTGGCTAGCACCAAACTCGAAGCGAAAAACCAATCTCTCATTCAAGGCTTGGTGAAGGAGCCATCGGTAGCCTTATGCTTGACCTAGGATCATCACCAATAACCTGCTTCCTGGACAAACCCGATCTAATGGTTCCTTGAAGAGGAAGACCTACCCGAGAACACAGAAGAAGCTAAGCTCATGAGAAGAGAGATTGCCAAGTATGTGGTAGTGTAAAGCCATCTATATAAGAGAGGGCTCAATCAACCTTTGCCAAAATATTTGTAGCCCGGGCAGACGGACTACGTCCTAAAAGAGGTACACGAAGGATGCTGTGGGTATCATATCGACAGGAAAGCTTTAGCCTGGAAGCTCGTTAGGGCCGGTTACTATTGGCCCACAATGATGATCGATGCCAGTAAGTATGTGAAAAAATGCCCCAAGTGCCAAGAAAACCTGAACTTTCACAAGGCACCGACAGAAGAGTTGAGCTCCATCATGGCCTCCCGACCTATTTCCCAATGTGGGAGTTGACCTGCTGGGCCCATTCTGACATCCTGGGGGAAGTAAAGTTTCTAATTGTGGATATTGACTACTATATGAAGTGGGTGAAATTAGAGCCACTAGCGAGTATATCATCGGTGAATTGCCACAAATTTTTGTAGATTCAGGTAATCGCCAGGTTTGGGATCCCTGAAGTCGTGATATCGAACAATGAGATACAAGTTTTCGATAAGAAATTTAGGGAGTTCCTAGCAGGTCTTGATATCAAGAAGCGGTTCTCTTCTGTTGAATACCCCCAGCATAATGACCAGGTGGAGACAGCGAACAAGGTCATCCTAAAAGGATTGAGAAGAGCCTGGAGCAAAGAAAGGGCTTGTGGGCAGACGAGCTATCCCCAGTTCTATGGTCTTACAAGATGACACCATAGTTTGCCACTGGTGAGATACATTTCCATCTTACTTACGAAGTAGATGCCGTTATTCTCGTCGATATAGGGGAACCCAGTCTAAGGCTCCTGCTAGGGGGCGGTGACAAGGCAACTGAAAAGGATTTGGTAGATGAGACAAGGGCAATGGCCCACTTGTCGGAAGCAACGCTGAAGCAGAGGTTGGCACTGCGTTACAATCGCAAAGTGGGTAGCAGAAGTTTCGACGAAGGAGATCTAATCTTATGGCGAAATGGCATCGGGCCACCGGTACCGGGGGAAGGAAAGTTGTCTCCAATTGGAAGGACCTATAGAGTGAAAGCAGTACAAGGAAAAGGTGCATACAAACTAGAGCGACTGGACGGGAAGGAGCTCCCGAGAACTTGGAAGGGGCAGCATCCTTTTTGCCGCAACGACATCCCGAAGACAATTCGGTTATACCTTGTTATTTTTCATTTTCACTTTATTGCTTTTGATATGCTTATGCCTTACTTTAGTATCACCTTTTATGCCTTACTTTTGACGAGGCCCACTTTTAATAAAGTTCTTTTTTTCTTTCCAAGAAATTTTTTTTTAAGTTATAATTACGGCTTCCCGGGAACTGATCAACCCGAGAGCCCCCTACACGGAAAAAAATAGATATCCATAGAAAAATGACTAAGTGGCCAAATTAGCATAAACATTACACGACTAAGCGGCCAAAGTAGCATAAACATGCAAATATGAGTTTACAAATTCAAAAGTTTACAAAATCATACCTAAGTTCAAAATTCTACAAACAAAGCAACAAATCGGCCCACCAATGTAAAGCAACTAAAACAAAAGAGAAATAGAGTTCAACTACAGAAACAAAAGTAGCTATTTCCTTCGCATGTCCATAATCTCGCCATCTTGGACCATCTTGAAAGCTTCAATGGCAGAAGTGTCGAAACCGAAAGCAAGCAGAAGCACTTGGACCTTCGTCGCCTCCTCGGTAACAAATATGGCATCTCAGGCAGCCCTTGTGATCTCCTTATTCTTTTTCCATATATTGGTCACCTCAAGGTGAGTAGAATCCATTGATTTCACGGCCTCAGCCAGTTCTTTCTCAAGCTCTTCGTCGGCCTCCCTCAGCTGCATCTCAGCATCTGCCAAGTTTCTTGACATAGTTTCCCCCTCGGTCTTCAGCTTAGAAATTTCATGCTGTGCCATCCTATGATGCGAATTTTTACAATCCACAAAATACTGGCAAGTGCACCGGGTCGTATCAAGTAATAACTCACGGTGAGTGAGTGTCAATCCCACGAGGATTAACGGATTAAGCAAGCAAAATCAACTAATTAGTCTAGTCAGACAATCAAATTAGAATTTTGAAACGCTTTAAGCATAAACAGCAAGTAAACGAAGCAAAAATAGAAGCAACAGTGAGTGTGCAAAAAATGTATGATTAAGAAAGTTAAGGTTTCAAAGATATTAGCACGTCCGGATTAATACTTTTCACCTTCTACCCTAATCTTGCAACGATTCTTTTATGGCAAATCATTAGTAATTAAATCCCAATCCCTTGGTGATTCAATTTCTCTTTAACCTAATTAAAAGCTAATCCCTTAGTCACTTAATCAAGAAAATAGTTAAGCACGTCTCTGATTTATAAAATCACACAATTCATAAGAATTTAACCTAGTTGATTTTATGTCACTTATTAATCCAGTTTCAAAACTTAATAATTATGAGAAACGATTTTCAAGCTTAATTCAATTAATTAACTTTTCCAAGAGATTAAGAAGATTCAAGTCAGAGAATAATTATTTTCCAACATATTCAAACACTTTAAGATGAAGAACGAAAACTTTTTCTTAAGAAGTAATCAATTGCATTAATTAGAGGTGGAAAAGTTATTGCATTAATCTATAGAACTAACAGAGCTCCTAACCTTCATCGAGGAGAATTAGTTGCTCATGTTCTTCAAAGAAATCCTTAATTATCAAAAGTGTAAAACTGCTGAAAAAGAGAAGAGGTTAGAACCCCCTTCTCTTATATACTAACCGTAGAAAATAAGATTCAAATTCAAACCAAAACCAAATCAAAACTGAAACAAAATCAAATCTTTTTTCCTAATTATTTTCCTCCGAAAAGATCTCTCTTTAATTGCTCAAAATCTTTAATTAATGTTATCATCAATGATCTTGTGACTGGTCTTCCAAAAAGATTGAGAAATTGGAGAAGGGTTGATCTTGAATTGAAATCCAGGGAGAAGCACCAAAGCCCACGTGGTACGTGGCTTGTGTCACGTTATACGTGAAGCAAATTCTTGGATTTGAATACATTCTGTTGGGCTCACATACAACATGAACTAGGTTATGTTGTACGTGAGCCAATTCCTTCAATTTTTGGCCTCCCTTTTTCTCCCCGCGTTATACGTGGTAAATTCTACGTTATACGTGAAAACGTATTCATGCATACTGATGCGTGAGTATCTTATACCCTTTTTTAGCTATTTTTGTATTGTTTTTAATTAAATTTTATTTACTTTCACTTGATTTTACTGAAAAAATCACCTTTAGATGCTACTTTGAGTTTTTCTTGTGTTTTTATGGTTTAAGGTGAAATCTGAAGCAATTTGGAGAAGCCTGGAGCAAGAAAGGAATATGCTGGCAGCACCCTCCCTAGGCGCTGAACGCCCACCTGGCATATGGTGCCAGCAGGGGGGCACAAGACCAGAAGCGTGCTTCCCTCTCCTAGCATTCAACGCCCAGTCCTGAAGTTGGACGCCAGCAAGCAGCCCGTTTCACACCTCTTTGGGCCTCCAAGTAGAATTAGCACTTATTAGTTTTATTTTATTTTCATTTTGTAATATTTAATTACAAATAATATCTTTTAGGTTTAGCATTTATTATTAGGCTAGTATTTAAAGGAAAAGATCAATTAGGTTTAGGATCTTCTTCCTTTTGCACTTTTCAGAACCCTATTTTCTCTGTAAGTTATGAGCAACTAAACCTCCTAGTTAAAGTTAGGAGCTTTGTTTATTTATATGGATTAGAACTATTATTCTTCTATTTTAATTAATGTTTGATTCAATTCTAAGGTGTTATTTTCGTTCTTAATGTTATGAACTGGGTGAAATGAGAGTATGACCCTTTTCCACATGATTTCTTGTGATTCTCGATAGACCTATTGATGAGTGGATATTTTACACGCTTTTTGGCATCATTTTCATATAGTTTTTAGTATGTTTTGTTTAAGTTTTATTATATTTTCATAGGTTTTAGTGTAAAATTAATATTTTTGGATTCTACTTTGAGTTTGTGTATTTTTATACAATTTCAGGTATTTTCTAGCTAAAATTGAGGAGCTGGAGCAAAAGTTTGATTCAGAGGTAGAGAAAGCAATGCAGATGCTGTCCAGATCTGACCTCCTTGCACTCGAAAGAGCTTTTCCAGAGCTACAAACTTTCAAATGGAGCGTTCTTAATGGCTATGAAAATCTAACATCCAGAGCTTTCCAGAAATGTATAATAGTCTATACTTTGCTTCAGAATTAAAGGTCTAAACATGGCATCCAACGCCAGCCTCCTGCCCTATTCTAGCGTCCAGCACCCAAAGGAGAAGAGACCAGTGTCCAACGCCCATAAAGGATCCCCTAGCCAGCGTTCAATGCCCTAAAGGCCTCCTAGAATGTGGATCTCAATCAAGCTCAGTCCAAACACTCACCAAGTGGGCCCCAAAAGTGGATTTTAGCACTAAAAGATTGTTTTACCCTTCTTAATGTAATCCTTAGTTATTAGTTTAGTATTTAAAGACTTTTACACCTCTCATCAAAGGAAGAATGCACACTTTTACGTTTTTCCTATTGTATTTTCTATCAGTATGAGTTTCTAAATCTCCTAGGTTGAGGGGAGGAGCCTTGCTGAGTTTTATGGATCAATAAAAGTACTACTATTCTTTCTGAATTCGTATTTGATTCTCTATTCTAAGATGTATCTTCGTTCTTTATTCTAAGACCACGTGCCTGACAACCACCCGTGTTCTTTTTGGGTTCTTGTGACTACGTAACTGGAAAACATTGAACCACTAGCTTGATTATACATCTCTTAGACGGCTAATCCACGACTTCATTAGAGACTTCTCGAGACATCAATTCAGCCGAGGTATGGGGAGATTAGAGTCTTTGTGGTAGAGGCTAGAACCCAAAGGCGCAACATTCTCTGATCCGGAAGATTCGAACTTGTCTGTGGCGTTTTGAGTAGGATCATTAAGGAGAATAGGCTGTAGGAGCTTCACCCTCAATCAGAATAGATCCACACTAACACTGGGGTTCAAATCTAGAGGAGCATTGGCGACCCCTCAATCGGTGTTGATCAATACAGCCTGCCATAGAAGAATTTATTCACAGTTGAAGAAGACAGTAAGACCAGAGTTAATCCAGAAAGACAAAGCATCTCCAAGCCTTAACCATTTTCTTATTACAGTTTACACAACTTTTGAGTTCTAAATAACGTTTTCTCTGTATTTTCTTTTATGCAATTAAACAACATACCTACATCTTCTATTCACCTGACTAAGATCTACAAGATAACCATAACTTGCTTCAAACCACAATCCTCGTGGGATCGATCCTGACTTGCTCAGGTATTACTTGGACGACCCAGTGCACTTGCTGGTTCAGTTGTACGAAGTGTGGGGATTCGTGTACCAAGTTTTTGGCGTCGTTGCTGGGGATTGTTCGAGTTTGGACGATTAACGGGTTATCTTGTGTCTTTTGTTTTCTTTTCAAAAAATTTTCAAAACTTTTTCTGTGTTTGGCTATGTATTTTCTTTTGATTTTTCTTACTTTGAGTCTTACCTATTTTTTGTTTTCTTTTTCAAAATTTCTTCAAAAATCTTTTCTTTTCTTTATTAATCTTTATCTTTTGTTTGAGTCTTTAGTTCTTGTTCTTGGTAAAAGTTTCAAATTTCTTGGTGTCTTTTTCCAAAAATTTTCAAAAAAAAGTGTCTTTTGTTTGAGTCTTGTGTCAATCCGTAAGTTTGGTGTCTCTTTATGTTTTTCCTTATCAAAATTTTGAAAATTATATGCTTTGATTTCAAAAATTTTTAAGTTTGGTGCCCCTTGGTCACTTTGGTTTTCATCTCTTTTAACCTGTTCTTGGTTTTCTTTCTTGATATTTGAACTGTTCTTCGTAATTTTTCTTGTGTTTGATTTCAATTTCTTTAAATTTGATGTCTTTTGGTATTTTTCATACAAATTTCAAAAAATTAGTGTCTTGCCTTTTAAAATTTTAAATTTGGTGTCCTTTAGTTGTTCTTTGTCTTCTTTGAATTTTCGAATTGTTCTTTGTCTCCTTTGAATTTTTGAATTGTTCTTATCTTAATTTCAAAAATCAAATTTTAAATCTTATCTTTTTATCTTATCATATCTTTATTTTAATTTGATTCTTTCTTATCTCATCTTTCTTTTAAATTTTAAAATTCAAAACTTTTTCAAATCTTTATCTTATCTTTTGTTATCTTTTATTAAATTTCAAATCATTATCTTATCTTATCTTATCTTAATTTTAAATTTCAAAATTAAATCTTTTCAAAAATCAAATCTTTTTCAAACCTTTATCTTATCTTGCTTCAATTTCAAAATTCAAAATTCAAATTCTTATCTTATCTTAATTCAAATTCAAGATTTCATAATTCAAATTTTCAAAATTCAAGTTTTCAAAATTCAATTTTCACATTTTAAATTTCAAATTTCAAAATTCAAATCTTATCTTCTTCAACTTTTTTTCGAGTCTTTTTTTTAAATTTGATTTTTTCTTATCTTATCTTTCTTTTAAAATTTAAATTTCAAATTTTTTTAAATTAGAAACTAACTTTTTGATATTGATTTCAAATCTTTTTAATTTAAAACTTATCTTTTCTTAACTTTCTTATCTTATTTAACTTATCTTATCTTTAATTTAAAATCTTTTCTATCTTATCTTCTTCCAAATTTTAAAATTAAATCTTTTTCAAATCTTTTCAATTCTTATCTTATCTTGTTGACTTTTTCAAATATTTTTAAAATTAAATCTTTTCTAATCTTTTATCTTATCTTATTTTCAAATCTTTCTTAATTAGTTACTTGTTCTCTCTCCTTTTTTTCAAAACTTCCTTACTAATTCCTCTCTCTTCTAATTTTTGAAATTTCTTCTTCTATTTCTCTCTCTCTTCTTTTTCGAAATTTAGTAATTAATTTTTAAATTTTTTAATTAATTAACCTTTATTTTTAAATTTAATTAATAAATAAAATAAAAACAAAAATATTTTAATCATAATTTACATCTTATTCCTTTATTCTTCTTCTTCTTCTTCTTCTCCTACCTTTCTTCATCATGAACCCAGATGGGAATGAAAAGTTCAGAAGAACTTTGGGGTCCTATACAAACCCCACTGCAGACTTCTATGGAAGAAGTATTAGCATACCTCACATCAGAGCAAATAGCTTTAAGCTAAACCCTCAACGCATTACTTTAGTGCAGCAAAACTACCAGTATTATGGACTTCCACAGAAAGAAGCTACAGAGTTCCTGGCAGATTTCTTAAAGATTGCTAACACAGTACACAATAAGGCAGTAGACTAAGATGACTACAGACTATTGCTCTTTCCTTTTGCTGTAAAGGACCAAGCAAAGAGGTGGTTAGATAACCATCCCAGATCCAGCTTGAAAACTTGGAAACAGCTAGTGTAAAAGTTTTTAAGTCAATGCTTCCCTCTAAGGAAACTGACCCAGCTGAGACTGGACATCCAAGGATTCAAACAAAGAGATAATAAATCTCTTCATGATGCATGGGGGAGGTATAGAAGGATGCTAGGAAAATATTCCACTAAACTGTTTTCAGAATGGGTACAGTTAGACATCTTCTACTATGGACTTTCAGACATGGCTAAAATGTCTCTGGACCACTCTGCTGGTGGTTCCATACATATGAGAAAGACCATTAAAGAAGCTCACGAGCTTATTGAGACAGTTGCTACTAATCAGCATCTGTACTCATCTGCTGAGACTTCTATGAAAGGAGAGGTTAAGGCAATATCTACTGAATCTAACTCTCCGGAATAGAATGAGTCTTTAACTTAGCAGCTACACTCCCTTGCACAACAAATGTTGAAATTGCAAGAGATGCTTTAAGAAGCCCGAGCCTATAACAGAACTATAGAGGCACAGTTGAGTCAAACTAGATTGTACTTATCTGAACAGATAAGAGAAGAGTGTCTGGCCCTCATTAGTACCAAGGAGGCTGAGCCTCAGATGGTACACACTGTTGAGGAACTAAATGAAGAAGAGACTCAAGAAGAGGCTGGGAGCACATTATTGCACGCCCCTCTTATGGGAGGAAAGCCTGAAGTACCACACCCTCAGATGTCCCAAAGGGAGACCAAGGACGAGCACTGCTCACAATCCTTGGAAGGCTCTGAAAAAATGCAAATCAATATTCATTTTGCTGAGATTATGGAGAAATGGTCTCTATCTACTGGAAGAAACACCTCTGATGCTGAGAAAGGTGAACTAGTGATGAGGTTACAGGAGGATTACATGGTTATCAAGGTCCTTCAACCTCCACTACCCCCTAGCAAAGGAGGTACTTCCATGCAGAGTACAATACTGAAGCCTCCTCCCTTGGTGAAAACTCATACAGTTTCCCTAGACATCAAACTTAAGTTTGGTGTTGGGTAGTCATCACCCACCAAGGAGGAAGGTCCTAAGAGGAAGATGCATAGAGGATGGAGAAACAATACAACCCCTACCCTAACAAGCAAGGAGAATCAAGCTCATCACACTAAAAGAAAGCTTGTTAGGAGGAATTCAAATCTGAGGGCAGTAATCTCCTCCTCTTCTCCCATGGAGTCATTTCTATTAACTAACTAGAAGAAGAGAAAGAAAGGCAGCAATCGAGTGTCAAGCTAATGACATTAAATAAGCGCTTGTTGGGACGCTACCCAACCATGAGTAGAGTATTTCTGTTCTTATTTCTTTTGTTTATTTTCATTTGAGTTTATTTTAGTATATTTTTAGAGTTTTTCCTTGCTTTTTAATGTTTATGATCATGTGTAGTAGTTAGAACAGAAACAGAAACAGTCAAAGCTGAAAATAGAACACCCTGAAGTAGAAACCTTGTTGGCATTGAACGCCAGATAAGGAGCCAGAGTGGGCGTTCAACGCCCTCTGGGGAGCAACAAGTTGGCGTTGAACGCCAGCCAGAGAGCCAGACTGAGCATTCAATGCCCAAGGAAGCAGAAGACCTAGCATTGAACGCCAGGAATGAGGTCCCTCCTGGGCGTTCAACGCCACAAATGAGAGGCTAGCTGGCATTGAACGCCAGCTTTGGTGCACAAGCTGGGCATTCAACGCCCATAAGGAGAGCATGGAATTTGAATTCCCTAGCTTCTCAGGACCAGTAGGCCTCACAGAATCTCCACCTACTCCACCGTCTTCTACTCTATTCTTCCCCATTGTTCATATTTGCTCGAGGACGAGCAAAACTCTTAAGTTTGGTGATACAAAAGCTTTGCTTTTTTACTTCTACCACTCCTAAGTATAGCACCAAAGACTGGTGAAACCTCAAGGGATGCATTTTCCTCCCCAAAAATTTTTTGGGATCAATTGCATTCTTCTCTTGGAGAATTGAGCACTAACATGGATCAGTTGAGGATGGGACATCAAGAGCACTCCACCATCCTCCATGAAATAAGAGAAGATCAAAGAGCCATGAGGGAAGAACAACAGAGACAAGGGCGTGACATTGAAAAGATCAAGCACTACATTGGATCCTCAAGGAGGAGTAGTAGCCGCCATCACTAAGGTGGATTCGTTCTCTTAATTCCCTTTTCTTATGTTATTTTCTGTTTTCTATTATGTTTTATTGTCTGTTCTCTTGTTCTTGTTGCATGATCATCTATGTCTTAAGGCTATAAAATGTTCCATATATCTCTCACCTTGCTTAAAAGAAAAAATTTAATTGAAAAAGAATTGAAAGATACATAAACTTTGAGTTATATAATAAGAATAGTCAATTATTTTGATGTGGTGGCATTGCTTTTATTTTCTGAATGTATGAATAAACAGTGCATTATTGAAGTTGGAATTCAGAATGTTGGCTCTTGAAAGAATGATGAAAAAGGAAAAGTATTATTGGTAATCTAAAAAATCTAAATAAATTGATTCTTGAAGCAAGAAAAAGCAGCAAAAAAAAGAGAAAAAGCATGTTGCAATAAAAGAAAAAAAGAAAGATATATATAAGCATGCGAAAAAAATATAAAATAAAAAGCAGAAAAAGCCAATAGCTCTTAAAACCAAAAGGCAAGAGCAAAAAGTCAATAACCCTTTAAACCAAAAGGCAAGGAAAAAAGGATCCAAGACTTTGAGCATCAATCGTTATGAGGGCCTACAAGAAACAAAATCTTGGCTTAAGCGGTTCAAACAAGTTGTCCCTAACTATATGCTTGTAGTGTGAAGGTATCAAGTGAAAAGCTTGAGACTGAGCAGTTAAAGTCGTGATCCAAAGCAAAAAGAGTATGCTTAAGAACTCTAGACACCTCTTTCTGGGGATTCTAGCAAAGCTGAATCACAATCCAAAAGGGTTCACCCAGTTAAGTATCTGTGGCATTTATGTATCCGGTGGTAATACTGGAAAACAAAATTTTTAGGGTCACGACTAAGTCTCTGAAAAGTTGTGTTCAAGAATTAAAAAGAACTAAACTAGGAGAGACAATAATATCATCTGGATTCTAAGTTTTTAAGGATGCCAACACTTCTGAGTTTCAATGGATAGTGAGATGCCAAAACTATTCAGAAGCAAAAAGCTACTAACTTCCGCTCATTTAATTGAAACTGAGCTTCATTAGAAACTCTGAGATTTATTGTATCTTACTCTTATTTTTATCCTACTTTATTTTTAGTTTCTTGGGGACAAGCAACAGTTTAAGTTTGGTATTTTGATGAGCGGATATTTTATACGCTTTGTGGCATCATTTTCATATAGTTTTTAGTATGTTTTATTTAAGTTTTATTACATTTTCATAGGTTTTAGTGTAAAATTCACATTTTTGGATTCTACTTTGATTTTGTGTGTTTTTATACAATTTCAGGTATTTTCTAGCTGAAATTGAGGAGCTGGAGTAAAAATCTGATTCAGAGGCAGAGAAAGCACTGCAGATGCTGTCCGGATCTGACCTCCTTGCCCTCGAAATAGCTTTTCTGGAACTACAGATATCCAAATAGAGCGTTCTCAATGGCTATGAAAATATAACATCTAGAGCTTTCCAGAAATGTATAATAGTTTATACTTTGCTTCAGAATTAAAGGCCCAAAACTGGCGTCCAACGCCAGCCTCTGGCCCTATTCTGGCATCCAGCGCCCAAAGGAGAAGAGACCAGTGTCCAACGCCCATAAAGGACCCCATAGCCAATGTTCAACGCCTTAGAGGCCTCCTAGAATGTGGACCTCAATCAAGCTCAGCCCAAACACTCATCAAGTGGGCCCTAGATATGGATTTTAGCACACTTTTACACCTCTCATCAAAGGGAGGACACACACTTTTACATTTTTTCTATTGTATTTTCTATCAGTATGAGTTTCTAAATCTTTTAGGTTAAGGGGAGGAGTCCTAATGAGTTTTATGGATCAATAAAAGTACTACTATTCTTTCTCAATTCCTGTTTGATTCTCTATTCTAAGATGTATCTTCGTTCTTCATTCTAAGACCGCGTGCCTGACAACCACCCGTGTTCTTGTTGGGTTCGTGTGATTACGTAACTGAAAAGCATTGAACCATTAGCTTGATTATACATCTCTTAGACGGCTAATCCACGACTTCGTTGGGGACTTCTCGAGACATCAGTTTAGCCGAGGTATGGGGAGATTAGAGTCTTTGTGGTAGAGGCTAGAACCCAAAGGCACAGCATTCTCTGATCCAAAAGATTCAACCTTATTTGTGGCATTTTGAGTAGGATCATTAAGGAGAATGTACTACAGGAGCTTCACCCTCAATCAGAATGGATCCACACTAACCTTGGGGTTCAAATCTGGAGGAGCATTGGCGACCTCTCAACCGGCGTTGATCACATACAGCCTGTCGTAGAAGAAATCATTCACAGTTAAAGAAGATAGTAAGACTAGGGTTAATCGAGAAGGACAAAGCATCTCCAAGCCTTAACCATCTTCTTATCACAGTGTACACAACTTCTGAGTAATGTTTTCTCTTTATTTTCTTTTATGCAATTAAACAACATACCTACATCTCCTATTCACCTGACTAAGATCTACAAGATAACTATAACTTGCTTCAAACCACAATCCTCGTGGGATCGACTCTGACTCACTCAGGTATTACTTGGATGACCCAGTGCACTTGCTGGTTCAGTTTTACGAAGTGTGAGAATTCATGCACCAGCTATCTCGCTTGAACTAGAACTTAAAAACACTCCTCCTAAATTGCTAATTACATGAACTAATTGGGATATGTGACATATAATCTTGTTAGCTTTGGGTAATTAGGGTTTCTGTGGCATTAAACTTGTTTTATGAACTTCACCCTCTGATTTGAATTGAGCGACCACGATAGTGGCATTTGATGAAGGTTAAGGGAGATTAAATCACTAAGAGATTAGGGTAATCACTTATGGTTTGCCATAGAATAAATCACTCATTGTTAAAATAGTTGGTAAGACGTTTTAATCCGGAAAGATAAATATCTCCGAGACCTTAACTATTTTCTTATATTGTTTTACACCAAACCCTTTAATTGCCTTCTGTATTATCTTGTTTTATGTGTTTTCTAAAAACAACCTTTACTCTTTGCCTGACTAAGTCCAACAGGATAACCATTATTGCTCAGTCCGACAATCCTTGTGGGATCGACCCTCACTCACCTGAGGAATTACTTGGATGACCCGGTGCACTTGCCGGTTAAGTTGTGCGAGTTCTAATTTCGCGCACCACGTACACATGACTTGCATGCATACGCATACTTGCCAAAACCTCCTATCGTGTGCATGCACGACATGCATTCATATGCATGATGACTGAAATGCTCCCACGTTGTACATGATGTCTCTCAAGTTATACGTGACGCCCCTTTTTGCTTTCTCCTTCCAGAAAGCTTTCTATTAATCACAGAAAGCATTCTGCTTGTTACAGTGAGTTCCTTGTTTGTCACAGAGAGCTTTCAGTTTGTTGCTCTCCATTATCCTGCCTATTCTGTTTCCTTTTGTTTTCCTTCTAAAGCTTCCTGTAATCAATAAAATTCAACTAATCAAAGTAATGTTCATTCTAACCTTAAATTCATCGCTCAATCAACAAGAATTTTTTAACAAATTAATTAAAATCAAGAAGAAAAAATACTAAAGATGCGGATACATCACCCTGTACTTTCCATCTAAAGTCTGGCACTGGGCCAACACTGGCTCCACCTTCCTCGCGATAGCAGCAGCTCGGAGAAGGCTCCAGTATGTCTACTTGGCCTGTGCCACCAGGTCTTCATCGTGGAAAAAATTTTTGTTCCTGGCAGCAGTTAGGAGTCAATAAAGGTGCCTCCATCGAAGTTTTTTTCTATAATAGAGAGAAGTTTCCTCGAGTTGGACCCAGCTTTCCTTTTCTTAGGATTAGGAATCTCCAATACATCATCGTTCCCCTCCTGAGCTCCCAAAAAGTGCCCAACCAAAGCTCCCTCGTCCTGGTCAACCTTGCTGGTAGTGCTATGCCCAGGTTGGGGCTCAGGTTGGACCTCCGACTCCTCAGGCTAGGGAATCTCCACCTAGGCTTCGGGAGAATCGGGGACGTCGTCATCTCTGTCAGGGGAAAAGTGGGTCAATAGGCGATCAAGGGTAGTGTTCCCACTTGTCATCTTAACCGCAAATAAAAACCAAAAACTAAGAAACCAAGTCGTTAAGAAAACAGAAGCTGATAAGTTGGGAAAACGAAAAGAACAATAGCGAGATCAAATACCCTACACTTACCCACACGGTCTTGACCAGCATCCCAATCACCCATCAGAAGATGAGGGTTAAAAGGATTAGAGCAGAATACAATCAGCAGAACATCGACAATCTGCTGGTTCTGCCGACTTATACCCTCATAGGTCTCTTTGATCAAGTAGTTGGCACTGGCGCCAAAGCTTCAGTAGGTCAGAATACGCCTCTTCCCCTCAAGGGTAATCCAAAAGGAATGACAACCTCAAGCTGGTCTTATCTTGAAAAACGTTTCTTTGAAATCATAGAAGGAGTCTTCGAAGAGGCCGAAGATCATTCGATTTTGTACAACTCGAAAGGAGAGATACCCATTCTTATGCTTACCGTCTCGAGAGGAATTTGTAAGTAGGAAAAAGAAAAGGAAGACTTCTATAGTAGCTAGGAGCTCCAGGTACTCGCAAACCATCTCGAAGCACCAGATAGCAGCCCAACTGTTCGGATGAATTTGAGAGGGGCAAACATCACACCTATTCAAGAGAGCCTAGGTGAATGGGAAAACGGGAAACTGGACACCTAGAACGGTAAACATAGGCTTGTACACCCACATCCAGTCGAGGACACGGGGTGCATCAAGGTTAAGGTGACAGATATGTTCCCGAGGACCCAGAACTAAAAGCTCGTAGTTTCCTTTCTCGGTACTGCCTCTGCATATCGCTCCTGTATCACGGAGCTCCTACAGGTTCTCCCCAGTCATTCTGGAGGCAGTGCTCGTCACGTCGGATGTCAACCATCTGTAACGATTCACGGGCTTAGGCGGAAGGGGAGCCATCCCGTGAGGTTGCAACACCATACTTATGGTTGGGGACCACTTAAGTTAATCGCAAGGCTAAAGGAAGATCCTAGGCTAAAACTAAGTCATTCTACACTAAACCACGAAAAGGACACCTATGATACTCCCCTAAAAACTACCTAGCGAATGCCAGATTCAGAAACAACAGCAGTAAAAAAAAGCATAAAGCAATGGCAGGCAATAAAAAAAGGCCAGTTACCAGTAATTGCAACACAGAAGGGAGCTGGAAGTTGGAAATGGCAAATCCCTCGCGGAAGCAACACGAAATCCACAGGCAAAGGTGGAAGTAGCAGTCACAGAAGGGAAGATGAAAGAACTGGGTGAGTAGTGGTTGTAGTTATGGAAAAGGAAGGGAAGAATAGAAATGATAATATAAAACAAAGGTGGTAATTGTAACCGTAGAAGAATAAGCGCAAAAGGTCAGGGCAGAATCGACTTTTTTGCACGCTTTCAAATCACATTCAAGTGCATTTCATGCTCTAAACACGATAATCAAAGTGATGCTCTTGAAACATGTGTTAGGGGAAACTCCCACGTGCAAGAAAGCTACTACAAGCCTAGACCCATGCCAACAAACCTGCTTTGGATAGAAGCCATTTTGACAGAAATGCGAGCAGGCGAATATGCCAGTCGTAAACCTCATGCCTTAACGCATTAGGGACAATGCTCTGGCCCAACCCAACAGGGGTCAGGGGTCCACCGAGCGGACACACACCCACATTCGTACGGACAGACATCCTCAAAGATCCTGACAGCTAGAACCTGTTAGAAGTTTTGAAAAGGCTTAACCTTAGAGGAAGAGAGGCCCACCCGAGCGAATAAAGATAAAGGAGAGGGACTTACTCCTTTCTCCAGATACGTCATCATTACCCTAATCTAGCCGCCTCAACATATGCACACTAACTTAAGTATCGGAATATCCTTGCAAGTGACTCCATCTGCTGACCAACCGACAACCCGCTGGCGCAGCTCCCCACCTCAAAACCTGCGCTCAAGTCCTAATCCTAATTCTAACACTTCACCATCGACCGACTCAACAAACCACCGAATATTTATTATCATGTCACTCTATAAGACCTTTTATAAACACACATGCAAACACACTTGTACGTTTGATGTTTAATACAGACACAAAGAATTATATTATATGAATTTTTCTTACTAACCACAAGCCTTCTTGTTAATTATTTTGAATCGTTTGATGCTTCATAAGGGTAAAGTATTAAATTGGTCCTCTATATTTGAGCCTAATCCTGTTTTGGTCTCTAAGATTTAAAGTGTCCTATTTGAATCCAAAAAAGTTTCATTTAGCTTCAATGTAGTCCTGTCGTGAAGTCAATATTAAATAATTAATGAAACTCAGTTTTCAAATATAGAAAACTTGTATAACCAAACTCTTCGGTGGCCGAGAAGAGTTCCTTGTGGTAGAGGTGATGATGGCTTTGTCCTCGTTGCTACCAAAAATTTTTTTTGCGAAAATCGAGTTCTTGAAGATGTTCTCCATATACTTAAACTAAGGCAAGTAGTTTGCGGTGATGCATTCGCTGCTGATCTTATGCCTCTCGAGTTTGTACCTCTTCTTCATTGAAGGACATTAAAGTTTGGTGGAATAGTAACGTTAATTATTTAACATTGACTTCATGGTAGGACTACATCAAAGTTAAATGAAACTTTTATAGATTCAAATAGGACACTTTAAACATTATGGACTAAAACAGGATTAGACCGAAACGTAAGGGACCAATTTAATACTTTACCTTACTTCATAAATAATGAGTAATGCTAATTAGATAATCAATTTTTTCCCTCTAACATCGATAAATCTAGATTCTACCTCATAAATTTTTAATTCTAAATCTTAAATTATAAACCTAAATACTAAAGTTACTAATGGTATCTAATTAAAATTTGGTTTTTTATAATTTTTTGAAATTTATTATACCATGTTTATCATATGAATTTAGTTAAAAAATGTTCTAAAAATACTTGCTGCTAAAAAAGACAGCAATAACTTTTTTTAAAAAAAGGTTTCATATATTTAACGTTTTTTTTTTTTTTGGTGACTATATATTTAACGTATTAAAATTATAAAACTTATTTCGAAATAATTTTCAAAAATTTATTAAAGAAAAAAAAAACAAATATCTGTATTTTGTTTTGTTTGTTTGTCTCTAATAAAAATCATGCTAATAACCGTCCGAGGAAAACGGGTGAATGAATCCCTGTTTGTCTTATCTTAATTTGATGAAAGCACCTGAATTGGTGAATTGGTGAATTGGAGAATTGGAGATCCCTCAATTGTCCCAAGAAAAAGGGTAAAGAAGGAAGGACCAGAAGATGCCCCGCCGTGTATTCATTTGGTTGGCTAATGAGTGTACTCCAAAGATGAACAGCCTAACCCCCCAACAATAATACATAGGGACCACATGTGGAATCATAATCACCATAATCTCGTATAAAATCTCACAATATATCCCAATCTCATTCGTTCATTCTTAATTACGTTCGTCCAATGGCTCGCCACTCACGCTGGACTCTCCTCCTGCTCCTCCTCTCTGCTGCCGTCGTGTCGGCGGTGATTGACGATGACGATAACATTCTGATCCGTCAAGTGGTGGAGGATGGCGATGAGCACTTGCTGAACGCGGAGCACCACTTCTCCGCCTTCAAGACCAAGTTCAGCAAGACGTACGCCACAAAAGAGGAGCACGACTATCGGTTTGGCGTGTTCAAGAGCAACTTGCTCCGAGCAAAGTCGCATCAGGAGCTGGACCCCTCCGCCATACACGGCGTCACAAAGTTCTCCGATCTCACTCCGTCAGAGTTCCGCAGCCAGTTCCTTGGCCTTAAACCTCTTAGCCTTCCCTCTGATGCTCACAACGCACCAATCCTCCCTACCGACAATCTCCCTAAAGACTTCGACTGGCGCGACCATGGAGCCGTCACTAACGTCAAGAACCAGGCATGTATAATATATGTGTATACTTAGTTAGATTAAATTGGTTTTGTGTTGAGTGTTGCTCTTGCTTAAGCTCGTTTATGGGGAAATATGTTGATCAGGGCACGTGTGGGTCGTGTTGGTCCTTTAGCACCACAGGAGCGTTGGAAGGAGCTCATTTTCTGGCAACGGGTGAGCTAGTGAGCCTTAGTGAGCAACAGCTTGTGGATTGCGATCACGAGGTAACTCTTTCAGTCTTTCACTTACATACATCTTGAATTTGTAGCGTTGCTTGTGTCAATTCTTGAAGCACTTCTGCCTGAAGTTGTATATTTTGCTGATAAATTCAGCAATTTGTATAAACATTGGTAAATTAATTTCTTTAATCTTATGATCTTATCAGTGTGATCCAGACCTAAATGATGCATGTGACTCGGGCTGCAATGGGGGGTTGATGACCACTGCATTTGGGTACACAAAGAAGGCTGGTGGACTAGTGCGAGAAGAGGACTATCCTTACACTGGAAGAGATCGTGGCCCTTGCAAATTTGACAAGAGCAAAATTGCTGCTTCTGTGTCCAATTTCAGTGTGGTTTCCCTAGATGAAGACCAAATTGCAGCAAACCTGGTGAAGAATGGTCCTCTTTCAGGTAGCTTATTTTTCTTTACACAGAGGCTTGGCTCCCTGTCCCTGACATCTATCTTTATCCCCTGCCCCATCCCCCCTTGGGAATTTTGAAATTATCTGCTGAATTAATTATTAATTTATTGATCTTCTCTCTATCTCTCTCTCTAACTATAGCTTTGCATGGTACAGTTGGTATCAATGCAGTTTATATGCAGACATATATAGGAGGAGTCTCATGCCCATTCATCTGTGGCAAGCACTTGGATCATGGGGTTCTTCTAGTGGGCTATGGTGCTGGTGGTTATGCTCCCATTCGCTTTAAGGAAAAGCCTTATTGGATTATAAAGAACTCATGGGGTGAAAACTGGGGAGAGAATGGATATTACAAGATCTGCAGAGGTCACAATATGTGTGGGGTGGATTCCATGGTCTCAACTGTTACTGCTATTCACACATCTAGCCATTAAGTATAAGGTTGCTTTCATGGTTGTGTGGTATATTATGTAAATACTTGGTTTAGTGTTGTAGACACAAAGGACACTGGCAAACTGCCACGCCGGTGTTCATCTATTGTGAATGTGAATCCCGTGATTATTGCTTCTGGTTGTTATTCTCAATATTAGTGTAAGGTGTGAAACAGTAGGCATGGAAAGTTTTCAGCATTCAATAATATTTCCTTGTTCCATACAGTCCAGTTTATGTATACTTGACTCAACCCCGGGCCATCAATAGAAATTAAAATTAACGGATATCAATTGAATGCAATTAGCTGTACATGAGGAGCTCAACTCACTAAAGGTCATGATGCTAGTACTCCAAGAAGAAATTTTCACGTGAGAGGATCGATTCCCGATTTCCTGTACTAAATAATGCACTAAAGCAATTAAATCAAATGTGACAATTTACTCTAACTAAAGTTTCAATAAATAAGTCAAAACGAATATGTGAATAACAATAACCAACTTCAAGTTCTAGAAGGATTGTACAATTACTTTATACACGACTTAACTATTCTTTTAATTGGCAAGTGCTTTCCGTACTAGAGAACCATACCTTAAACTTGTAGATGCTGATTACATCAGATAATTACCATCAACTTCCTCTCAAAATTGCATAGTGCAGATTTGACAACAGATGCAATGGCTAATAAACAGGAAAGAAGGATAATACACTGTTTCAGTGCTCTTCTTTAACATGGTATTCGACATGAATACATAAACTACAGGAGAGGCTAAGGGAAAACTGACATTCTAATATACATGTTATCTGGTATCCGTATATGGCAACTACAGTTCATCCTCATCAATAAGTAACGCAAATGAAAATGGGGCAAACTTGTAACCATCTCCCACATAAAATTTATTCTGAAACTCTACCCAGTGAAGTCTCAAAGCATGCAAGAAAGCGCTTAGAGTTTCCATAAGCAGTAATACACCAACAGTTGCACATATGAAAACAATAACGCCAACAATAAGAATAACGGTATTATTAAACCTGCATCAGATACATAAATGTCAAACAAACTTTCTTAACAGCCCAACACTTGCTAAAACAAATAAAAGAACTTACTCCCAGGCCATAAGTAGAACTTTGTCATAGAAGACACTCGACAACTCTGAATGAGCCAGACTGAACAAATTAAAACAAACAGCAATTGAAGATTAAAATAAACGGGGATGATACTAAAGCAATCCATAATTAGAATGAAAGAAAGAATAGCTTAAACTTGCTGAGACAGGACATCTCTGTGATATCCAAAATTAAAAAAAAAAAAATAGAAGACTCTCCGTCCGCAGCTATAGCCAAGGAGGAAGAGTTTTTTTTTTAAATAACATTAACAATGAGGCCTACGTGATTATAATAATATTATATTATTAATAATTATAATAAAATAAAAAATATATGAGACCCATATAAAATTTTTAATTAATTTTTTTGCTCTTTTTCTTTGTGGAAAGACCCCTCCCTCCCCTGTAAAATAGCCAATCATTCATTTTTTTTTGTACCCAAAACAGGCACATTCTATACACACGAATGTTTTATTTTTTCTCTTTTAATATTATTCTTTTATTTAAAAAAAAAAACTCTTTTAAAAGAATTTTTGCTAAAGAAAAAAATATTCTCACTTTTATTAAAGTTCAGATACTGCTAAAATTATACTGACGTAAGTATAGGTGATACACCGAAATAGCTACACATTCCTTAAAACTAATCTCTAAATAAACACTCTATCTGTAGTATTTTTTTTTTTTTTCAGTACAAATATTTTGATAAACTGTCAATTTTTTATATGTTACTATATCGTAATTACTATTCACAAATACCATACTTACTATTCATAAATATCGTATTTACTATTTTTATATACAATATTTACTATATAAAGATACTGCATTTACTATTTGCAGATACTATATTCACTATTCATAGATATTGTATTTACTATTTACAAATATCTATTTACTATTCACAGTTACTGTATTTTACTATCCACAAATATCTGTTTACAAATTCTGTTTGTTATTATTTATAATACTTTATATTACTGTCCACAAGGTATGCTACTATTTTAAATATATTTTTGCATATTTTGAAATACTATGTAAGTTTTATTATGAAGTTAATATATATTTATTTATTGTTAGATTTGGTATTTTGTAAGCATTAAATAATCTATATATTTTGTATGATTTGAAAAGTTCTAATTAGAAAATTGTAGCTAATAACGGTGACGTTAGTTGTGAATGCATCAGATTTTAATTAGTGGTAGTGATATTAGCCTAACGTATAAACCATGTATTATATACATATTGAATTTATGATTTACTTTAATATAATTTGTATTTTTTTTTATATAGATTACAGATATATTATTATTCACTAAGTTACAAAACTCACTCACTCCCTTATCTTTTCATATTTTTCAGATACAAATAGAAATCAGAGTCAAAAACCTTCTGTCCCTCAGTAGAAATTGGTTTTTTGGCAGTCCTTATTTTTTAAGAACGGTGTAATTTATACTGCACCTATGAATGTCTTAGTTAATGCTTCATATGGCAAAATTTTTCATGTTTAATAGTATTATATATATTTGTATAAACTCGTATTTATGTTGTAATTTATGTATTTTGAAAAGAATTAATATTTAAGAACTACACGATTAATAGACTTGTTAAGAAATCTTTCTTTAACGCTGGTCACTATCTAAATCGGACGGTGACAATCTATCTGTGTCAAGGTTTCTTCTTGAAAGCCAATGATGAACTTTTCAACACTGAGCAACGGCATGATGGGAGAAAAAAAATTTAGATGGAAAAGTACTTTTGGTTGGCTTTACTGACTAGTGATTTTTTAGATGTTTATTCATAGATTTATAATGAATGGTTAGATGTGAGTTTTGTTCTGTCTTTTTTTTTTTTTTTTATTGCTAGTGACTAATATTTAGAGTCTATTTCGTTAACATAAGATTAAAAATTAATATTTAATTTAAAAATATAAAAAAAGAAATTTTTAAGTATTTGATATTTACTCTAAAAAGTAAATTAAATGAATTCGACACTAGAGTAAAGGCATCATAGAATTGTCTTTTTTTTTTAGATAGAACCCGAAGAAGAAATCCAAGCATGATAAAGAAGCTTTCAAAAGTTTTCAGCTACCTACCTGAGGGCCCATAGACGTAGATATGAAGCTGTATTAGACACAGCACCAAGCACAAATTCTATTGTATGTATAAGTTGGTGCACGAAAACTTCACTGAACTCAAACTCCTCATGGCCGTGAGGGCTATGTGGCCCTGATTCAATAGGATCATCCGTACTGTGGAGCAGAGAGTAAGATTGACCTTGATGCCTCTGTGAAGCATGATAATCAAGCTTGAGTATAGTAATAGGAATTAAGAATGAAAAGAAAAATAAAGAAACAAAAAATATTGGTTCAAAGTATACTTCTTCGTGTTGTTTCTTCAGAAGAAAGGGCTTTGGTAATAACATCCATGGTACAGCTACAAGTGCTGACAATAATAATCCAAGCTAGCAGTAAAGAAACAGTGTGGACGGTTAATAGATGGCATCTAATCAGTATCACTAAACAAAATAAAATGTACCGAAATCAAATTTAAAAATTTCTTACTTGAAGAAACTTCTGGCCAACAAAGAGCTGGTTTTCACCCAAATCATCAGTTGGACTTAAGAACATGTATATCATCACATGATATAAGTCAGCCTGTGATCCAGTAAACCATTTAACAATTATGATGAGCGAAAGGTAGCCGAATAGACTATTTAAGAATATCATCTGGGGAACAAATTGGTGCCTGAAACAACATCAGTAAGTCAAACATTGAGCACTGCATGCATAAAAAACAGACCACATGTTGACTAGTATTTCTCTATTACCAAACATCTATGCTGCTTCCAAAGTATTTTGCATTAAAATAACTCAATATGATTCCAAGATTCATCTGGCATACTCCCAGTAAAATAGACATTTTCATCTTCAAAGAGTTAAGAAATGGAAGTTCACTCCGAGTGCCATGCCATACAGGATCCAGACCAAATGGGTAGGTGTTTCGCACTTTTATTAAACCTGTTGTAGAAGCATCCCTGAAAAGTAATAATAATAACTAAAATACATATACTGTGACCAATTAGCATAGAAGAAAAAAAATAAGTTCAATAAATTGTACTGACAACCACCTGCATGATGGATCACGGCATGCATAGGCAGATGGTGCAAATATAGCAAACGGAACAGAGAAGAATTCATTGTATATGAAGCCAGTGTAGATTGAGAAGATTGCCATCATCGCAATGACATAGCGTCCGCCAAATGCCATTTGCATGATGTCTCCAAGTTTCTGCCATTGACATCAACGAGAAAAAATTAATGCAAGCATGGAAAATGAGGACGAGGAAGCAATCATCATGAATACAAAAATCGATGAGCTGAGTACCTGACTTGAATACTTTTTCTCTCTGATTATGAGGTACAAAGAAGCCAGCAATATGCATATGCCATGGCCCCAGTCACCAAACATGACAGCGAAAAGGAACGGAAAGGTGATGATTGTGTATACACCTGGATTTGCCTCCTGGTACTTGGCAACTCTGTCAGGTATTAGCAACTGGTGATTTTAGTTCCATGACTATCAATACATCAGGAGGCAAATAAGCAAATAAAGAAAGTAGTCGCAATAGACCAGAAAATTTATCGATACAAAGTTATTATTAAAAGTGCTGGTTTGATCAATATAAAGCTCATTGGAAAGGATATGCTAAGCCCTGTGTAACTCACCCATAAGCATCTACAATTTCTTGAAAAGAAGAAGTAAATTTGTTTGTGTAAAAATAAGTCGGCGGTGATTCCTTTGTCTGGAGAACCTGAAATATGGCTCCAACCTGGGAGTTACAATCCCTAGTTGCCCGCTGCAATACTTTCTGAATCTGTCAAGTATTGAATTAAAAATTAATTAGAGCAAATGTAAAGTTGCAATCCATATAAGCTTATGCACTTCATATCAGAATTAAATTCCTAGTTCAAGAGCAAACCTGACTTGTCGCAAAAACAGGACACCAACCTTCTGCAAGGAGACATTTTCTCGTCACATTAAAGCTAAGCATATTTAGGGTGTGATAAACGGCTTTTTCCCTCCTCAACTATCAGTTAAAACATAATAAAGGAAATATCAGCGTCGGAATGAAAATTAATTAAACGCAGAAGCTTGGTACTTCGCAGCAAAACTGAAAGCAGAAAAAAAGTGCTAGTTTATGTGTCTCTTTCAGCAGAGATAATATCATCGGAAATACTAAAACAAAGCTGTTAGCAAACCAGAAGGCTCCACTGCTCATACTGATGTCCAATAGACTGGAGTAAAGTGTTCCAATGAAGCAATCCTACATCGATGGTAGTCTTCAACTCTGAAAGTTTCCCTGACACCTGACAAGTTTGTAATGTACAATAATTATCATAAGTGGCTTATCCACTGTCAGGCTATGAAGAGCATGAACGAATTTCATAAGTCAATTTTTTCTAACAAATACGCAACTTGGCAATAAGTAATGTACCTCTCTTATCATCTGAAATTGTTTCCCCAGGTCATCTGAGAAAGGATAGCGATTTGCTCCAAAAGCATCACATATTTTCAGAATTTTACTTTTAACTCTCTCCCCAGAATAAAATACAACAAATACATTTTTATCAACCTGTAAGATTACAGTCAAGATTTTATTATCTGACTCCGATTAAGAAAGTAGAAAGAACCAATGACAATATAAGAATGAATTGCCCAAATCAGAAGAAGGAAAAGATAATATCAGATAGAAATATCCCAAAATCTTGAGCATTATAGTGGTAAAGGATAAACGGAAGACGTGTAATAATGCTCTTGCGTGCAAACTATATATTTGAACTTCTACAGGAGACTATAGATTTAAACTTAATATTTAGAATAACCTTCTCTCCTGATATTGGATCGAGCACAGGTTTATCAATCACGGCTTGCTTCATAAATACATTCCCCCTTGTAGCACGAAACAAGATTCTTTCAAAAGGAATTGATTTTTCTCTCGGAACAAGACCACTGATAAAACCCAGCTTAACCTGCTTAGCCGAAAACGCTGTTGTCTCCTACAGAACATAATTTTCCAAGTGTCACCAGCAAGAGAATTAGAACAGAAGATGAAAGTAATAATCTGAATATGTAAAGGTATATAGGATACTTGTTCTAGTAATAATGGGCTGTCAATCGACCCTTTAACAGTTGTTTGGACATCATGCTCCCTCTGCTGAGCTACAGCAATGTTTTGTGCTAAAGAGAAAAATTCACCAACCTGAAATGATAAACAAAAATACAGTCCTGCTTTTGCCAACAGTAGCCTTATTCAACCTAGGATAAGAAAGAGCCTAAACATAATGTTTCCATCTATACTTACAATCTGCATATAATTCAAAAATAGAAGAACCTATCGAATTTGGCGATGGCAATTTGTAGCTATTATTGTTGTACTTAGCAAACCTTACCTTCTCCAAAACAAGCTTATATTCTACCAGCTCGTTGTAGGTGTGTTGCAACTTCTCATTATTTGCCTTATTCTCAAGCAGATCAGCTTCAAGTTCTTTAAGTTTAACCTAGCCATGAAGAGAAGTTTCATTACACGGAATACAGTTCTTAAACAGAAAATTGAAGTGAGTGGGAAAAGTTTCAGAACACATAACAACCTCCAAATGATCCAGATCAATAACACTATTTCTGGTATTCTGCATCGAGGGAGATACACCCGCCTTTGTCATTTGTTCCTTAAATAACCGTAGCGTGCGAGCCATTTCCCCGCACCTTTTAATCTACATATTAAAACGGAAAAGTTTTCAAGTGTACGTAGGAATCAATTCTATAAAATAGAACAGTCTCATTTTAAGTTGTAAGAATTAAGATCAATCAATATTTATAAGCTTGAAAGAGTTCTCTCCAGGGTGTAGTTAAGGTATCAGCTTAATCACTCGAATTTTCTTAGGAGTCTCAAAAAGCACCAAAATTAGAGATCTAAACTGTTTTCAAATTTCAACAAAATCTAAATTGCAAAATCCAATTGCTCAAGTGAAAAATGAAATAGATCAAATGACAGAATGTTCTAGATGATCCGCACACTGTTTGTGCCTGTATGTATATCCGTAACAATAACACTATAAAATTGACAAAATCTGAATAAGCCATGCACACAAGGCATAGATGCATGAATATGTTTTCTGTAAAATGCAGAAATTAAATTTAAAGCAACTACGTACTCAAAAAGAAATAATGTGATAGGCACCTGAGTAGCATATGTCCGTTGGAACGGGCTTTTATCTGCATTTAGCTGGAAAATTATACAAATACGATCCATCAACAACGGAAGTGGTAACATTAGAAAAATGCGAGTCTGAGAATTAATTGTGAATCGCAAAAAGAAAGAGCAACGAGAATCGAAAAAGACAGACGCAGGTACATCTTTGAATTGAACGAGACCGAGATCACCGAGGTAAGAGATGGATCGATGAGCTGCTTCGATGGGAATGATCAACTGAACTAGCTGCATAGGCTCCGATCGTAGCAGATCCATCGTGGGAAGGCATCCTTCATTCATCATCGTGATTTGTGATTTCGAAATGCAAAAGCACGGATTTAACGCCTTGGATGTGAATTTATACTTTCATGAATAAGACTTGGTTTACGAATTTTGCCGCTATTTCCATCCCGCGGTTTACTGTGCTTTCATTTCGTACTCATATTAGAATATGCCCATGCAATAATTAAAATCAACTAATTAAATACATAAATATCTGAGTTATTTATTATATATGAAGATTGAAGTGTACTGCTTAATTATGTGTCTATTGCATTATTTGAGTTTCGCATTATTGATGAAGCTGTTATTATTCTAAACACACACACACATTGAAGTTGTTATTATTATTATTATTATTATTATTATTATTATTATTATTATTATTATTATTATTGTTGTTGTTGTTGTTGTTTAACTACACAAATAAAGTTAATTAATACATTCATATATATGGTAGTTGGGTACTATTTTCAATATTTCAAAATTATTTCAATTTAAGAAAAAGATGTCTAAAATGTTGCGTCACAAAATTAATTAATTAATTAAAATAAAATAAAAATATTAGACAATCAATTTTTTTTAAAATTAAATCCAACTAAGTTAAATTTATGTAAACACATTTTTTGTTCGCATACATTCTTAGCTTCTTCTTCCTTCTCTTCTTCTTTTTCTTTCTGTTCCTACTTCTTTTTCTTATTTCATATTCTTATAATTTTTATTGTTTCACCGTTGAAAAAAAAATCAAACAAATAAAAGAAATAATAAAAGAAGGTATGGAACTTTTTATTTTATTTTTTAGTTTATCCTTTTCTAATAATAAATAGTTAAATACAAAAATTTTTGAAAAAAAAAACACATAACTTTATTAAAAAAAAAACACACAAGATTTGTGTATGAAGAAAAAAGAAGAATAAAAAGAAGTGAACAAAATTTGCATCATTCTATTTTATATGTTATAGTTAAAAAATTTCGGTACTATCTTTTTATTTTATGTTGTTTTCTAAATAACTCATATTCCTCCTCTTTCTTCTTGTTTTCATAATTCTTTTTGTTACATACTCACATAATTCTTATTGTTTTATCCTCTAAAAAGAATAAAACAAAAATAAAAAAATGCAACTTTTTGTTTTGTTTTTTGGTTTATTGTCCTTTTTTAAAATAAACACAAAAAATTTTGAATAAAAAATACATAACTTTATAAATAAAAACACAGAAATTCTGTACAAAGAAAGAAGGAAGAAGAAGAATAACAATCAAGGAAAAAATTGTAGTATTAAGCTAGAATTTTAAAAAATTTTGGCGTCAAAATTAAAAAATGTATAATTTCATACGTATATATGTGAGTGATTTTTGTTGAGTTTGAATCAACTTAGTTATATATAATTAAATAAAATAATTAGATGTATAGTAAAACTCAAAATAAAAAGAATATTTTGGTCTGAAAGCATTAATAATTTCTTATTTACAAATTCATATTTAAGAATTCATTAAGTAAAGAATCAGTTATTTTTCATCAATATCAGCAATTTTTTTATTTTTAAATTTTAAATTTCAAATTCTAAATTATTCTTAATTCTAAATTCTATAAAATAAAATAAAAATGATTGTTTTATAATAAAAAATAATTAATATTAACTAATTAAATATTAATTCTCTGTATAATTATTCTGTAATTGTGATTTGACATGTTTAGTGTCACTAGTTCTATTGTCTACAGGCTATAGGAATTAGGAAAGGAGTAGTTCTCTTCAAAAATAAAAAACATAAAATAAAATAAAAAAGATTTTCATTTTCAAGAATCTTTGTACCTACTTTTGTCTTAACGGTGCCTTAATGACAATGTATATAGTAACATGAATTCCGTCATGACAAGCTTAGGTTTCATTTACCATACACGTGAGATAACAGTCACTTCATAGCCTTCTCTGAGATTAATTCACAGTTCGAAAACATAATTAACAAATTAAGGGACAACTTTTTCTTTTGCTGCGGTTGAATCCATAACCTTAATTTTCATGAATAGTGCAGATTAATTGCATGGTCGTACCATTAGTCTTAAAAGGAGTTTATGATATAGCAGCTAGCGACCAACTCACTTATTATATAAATTAAAAAAAGTTTAGCCATAAAGCAGTCAATTTTTAAAATAAAAACTAATTTTAAAATAAAAAAGTATAGGTAACCAACAATATTTTTGAACAATGTATAAATAATGTGAATTAATAAGGTTAAAAGAGTAAATTTAATTAATAGCATTAAATTAAGATGTAGTATATTTTCATTTGATTGGTGGTTGTTCGTATTGTTCAAAATATTCATTGTTTATCTAACATTCTACTTTTAAAATTTAAAAAATTAAGTTTACGCTAAAAAAATACGCATTCTCTTGCTTTTTTTTTAATCTCTTCTCTTTTTTTCTCTTTACTGCTACTCCTTCTCTCTTCGCATTATCTTTTCATCACCTTTAGAAGTTCTTATACAATTATTTAAATGATTTTTTTGTTAAATTTTAAAGGTTTCTTTTAAGAAATTTGAATTTTTTATTAAGTTTTAGATGTTTTTTATAATAATTGTAGATATTTTTTCTATTAAATTTTGGATGTTATTTTTTAAAACATAAGAAAAAATTCAAAAATTAAAAAATTTATATCTAAGATTTTTTTTTATTAGATTTCTTTTATAGTTCATCCACTAATTGGTTAGAATTATTGTAAATCAAATTATTAACAACCTTGGCTATTCGCAAATAAATAAACTGCAGAAACAATTGAAGCAATAAGGATATATATGATACATACACTCTTTTTTCTTGCATCCCAATTCCGAAGTTCATCAATCATTTTAGCATTCCTAAAATTAAAGATGGCATATATATCACTCGCATCGTTTAATTTGGACTGCATGTTCAAAATTTATCGTTATATTTTCAGGTTTGGATGGGGATTAAAAATTCAATTGTTACAATATAATAACTATATTTGACTTTATAGCACTAGCTATACGGTGAAACTTTACATGCATGGCAGCATGAAAGCATTCCAGTTACACCTTATAATCTTCCAATAATAACAAGAAAATCCAAAGGTCTAATTATTAATTAAATTTCTATATTTTTTTTGTATGTTTCAATCAGTGGGTAACTTAAACAGTATTTTGGGGGATTAATACTTTGAAATTACTAACACCTTACATATAGGATACTCTAGTAAATAAAAATGTACTACTTTAATTTTCACCTTACATCAGTCTTCTTCAATTTAAAGAAGATTTAGATAGACGATGACATTATACCTGATAAATATAAAGAATACTGTGTATAATATATTGTTTACAATTAAAGGAGCTCAATAATAATGTAATTTGATATATTTTTAACGGTGATTTTATCATTAGCGCAACATCGATCATTCCATCTTACTTTATTTGTGCATGTGTGCGTTGCCTTTTCCGGACTACTCTCATGCTTTGAGTGATTTTCATTATGATGCTTCTTCTTAGGATGAACTAGCTTAGCAAAAATTAACGTTTTTCAGCATAACCAAAGCATTGACATGAACGATATGGTGTCACAACTACTTTCTTTATAATGTTCTTCTCCCTCTCTTCTTTTTCTCTTGATGCATGCATGTGGCCAACAGAAGTGACTAGACTTGAGCTACAATTATAGATTCAACTCTTTTTTTATTCCCTCTATGGTTGTGTCCTCTAAAAGGCATAAAATCCAGTCTACTTTAATCCTCAACTGATCTTATAATCATGAAGATCTTAACAAAAGCTTCGATAACATTTTGCTGAAGCTTCTTCTATAGGAACAAGTTTGAACCTAATAATAACCACACTCACAATAGAAATAATCTTTTTAATAAATTGTGTTTAAGATTTTTTACTAGTCATGCACTAGACTAATCATTAGACTTTAGAGTGTAATAGTTATCCACATATTTAGGAATGGTCAAGAATTTAAATTTTTTAAAAAATTAATTGAATAATGTGTCAAGCAGCCTAATAACAATTATATATATAGGACAAACTCTAAAATCATCACATTCGAATTAAATGAGTTTACATTAATATTCTAACTTAGTTTAAGGGGTGAGAATTGTCAACACTAATAAAAACTATTAAGACTTTAGATATAATGTAGAACTCTAATAGTATTGATTCACCTCTAAAATAATAAATTTTTAAAAAAATGATATTTAAAATAATGATTGCTGAGTGGCTGATTGTTCTAATTAAATGAAGTGTTTACCAAATGGACCCGATGAAGGAATCAAAGGGGTTAGTCCACATTTAATTTTTATTTGTTTTCCTAGATATGGACAAAGGAACAATAGGGTACATAGGTTAACGATGCAATTAACTTTCTCTAAAACACTATCTACGTACTGTCTATAAACATGATAAACACTAGCAAAGGAAGAAGAAGAGGAAAAATAGAGAAAGAAAAAAGTATGGGGAGGTTATTAATAAAGACTATGGAAGGTCACAATCAGCGGAAGGTTGTGTAGCACATGTTATGGGCCAGTTATTACAAAACTAGGGAAATTTTCTGTAGGAGTTTCTGGTTCTTCCTTATGAACTAAAAGAAGCATTCTAGGAAAGTATCATTAACCCTATAAAACAATGTGTACCTTGACCTATATCTTTGGTAGCAGCATACACTTATATGCATAAACATACATCACATGCACATACTTTTAGAAGCATTTAAACGTTATGTGCCAAATTAAAGAAGATGACTTTTCCGACTTTAGAATATGGAAGTCACATCCATGGATCATGGTTGCCTATTCCAGTGGCTAAATTTTATTGTTGCTCAGAGAAGTAGTTGGTGTAAATGCTAGTTGTAATTCTCCATTTATACGTAACATAATTATGAAATATCAATGGTATAGAAGAAAATAATGCGCGCAGAATCCAGATTTCACTTTAAAGGCTGGACAGCTCTACCTGCTATATAGTTGCGAAGTTCGCAATGCATGGAAGAGACAAAGAAAAAAAAGATGGAGCATTCTTCGCCTGTTTCTCCCAAGAAATTAATGGTGATAAATGCAAATTTTAAGAGGATTTTGATACTAATAATAAAAAAGGATAGAAAAATATTTGAATTTCTACTATGTTAAACCAAACACGGAACCTATTTCGTTCCATTTTAATCCGGCAAGCAAACGGGTAAACAGGAAAAAGCGGCTTCGAGTTCAGCACCGAGCAGAAAGGCTCACTAACTATTAACCCAGAAAAAGAAAAATTACATAAACTAACAAATCAAATCAAATCACCGCCATAACCGAAAAACTTAACATAATTTAGTGCACACACATCGATCAAAATAATGCTGTCTATGCCGAGGAAAACGGAACACACAGTCCCACATACAATCGGAGAAATCAAATTCAAAATCATTTTTATATGAAAAGTGGGTCTAATGCCGAGATAAATCATGAAAACCTGAATTGACATTGGCATTTCGATAACATAAAACAAAGTGACAAACATCCTCGCGGCCCCTTTTAACTTGGTCATGGTCATAGACTCTCATAACCGTTTTTCCAAATAACAAGGCTGGATAGAAATTCAATGGTGTTACTCCGAGAGAGTTAGCTAGGGAGAGTGCAGGTGTGTATGTTAGGACTTTGGTGGTGGGAAGAATTGCGTACCAGCCATGAAAGCGTTGAGTGGAGCCGGGTAAAGCGAAGAAGGGTCAAAGGGGTTCCCAGCGGTGGTGGTTGCAGCTGTTATGAGGCTGAGTTGTTGTTGAGGTTCAGCTCCTCCTCCTCCTCCTCCTCCAGCGGAAGAACCCTCGGCAACAATGGCAGTAGTGTAAAGTCCTTGGGGACCTTGATCGTAGAGAATTCCCTTGAAAACATGGCCTCCGATGTTGACAGCGGTTTGATATGCATACTGTTCATCTACACTGTCTATTGCGCTAACTTTCACACACCTAAACACCGCTGATGAGCTTACTTCTGAAGGGAATTGACCCAGTTCCAACCCTAATCATAATCATCATAATAAGGACAAACAAATAAAATCAAAAAAAGAATGCAATTAGCCCACTCTCCAACCAAAAAGGGCTCACATGGAAATTAAACCTAAATAATTTCGTCAGTTTTACTTGAAAACAGTGACGGAATTTGGAAATAGAAGAAAGAGAGAGGGACAGAAAGGATAAGGACAAGCATATGAAGCTAGTAGTGTAGTTTCATTTTCACAATTCACACTCACAGTCACATGATATGAATCCATCATCATTCATTGGTTAGGTATAGCATTCTTCTTCTACTACTACTCAATATCTCACTCACTGTACTGTATATAAAGATAATATATAATAATATATGTACCTGTGGTGGTGATGGTGGGAACAGGAGGAGCGCAAGGAAGAGTGTCAAGAGCTGGATGAGTGTCTCTGTGTCGTTTAGAAGAAGTGTCTGCACTGTGCAATTGCTGTTGCTGCAAGGCAGCGAGTTGTTGCTGTCGTTCACGGCGTTTTGCGGCGGGAACCCAAGTGCTCTTCACGTGGGTTTGGCACTGAAACCCTCGGCTCTTACAACAAGTCCTGCATCTCAGGTGAGCACAGTCTTTCTTTGCTTGGTTCCCGCAGTCCTGGCAGTTTACGCCACCGCCACCGCCGCCGCTCCCCGTGCCTCCACCACCACCGGAGGACCTCATCATCGTCAGTCCAAATCTCGTCGACTCATCCGAGACACAGAAGGAGACGCCTTCGTCGTTGGAGTTGTTGTTGGAGTTGTCGTTGTTGTTGTTGTTCCTTCTATGTTGATGAGTACTAGGACCCACCCCAAACGAGTAGTAGTTGCTGAAACCTTGGTTTTGGTGGTAGGGCTGCGGCCATATCTCGAATCCTCCTTTGTTGTACACCTCCTCGTTGTTCCTGAACAAGAATAGGCTATTGCTGTTGTGATGGTCTTGATGATGTTTTTCTGCTACTCTTTCTCCTTCTTCTTCCTTGTTGCTGTGTGGGCCAGCTCCCCTTCCACCTAGAGAGAAGAACCCAGCCATTTGTTGTTGCACCCAAAAGCTGAAACTATCCCCAATTCAGAGATAATATCATCCATAGCAGATAGAACCTTCGCGAATCTTTAAAATACTAGTGCACTCAGCTCGCACCAACTTGTATTCAATCGCATACTATTACGTACTAGGAGGACTAACTAGTGCTTCTGTTTAACCCAAACATCGTCCTACTACAGCTGTTTAAATTGCATAAACGGTGGGTTACGTTTATTTGCAGATACTTCTTAATTTTTTGCTTAATAATTTTTACCTAAGCAATCTTTCTTTTTTTCTTTTTAAATAAAATTTTATGTCATTCTCTCACCCACTCAACTCAACTGTGAATTGTGCGGGAGAGGCGTCTCAAGTTTGATCTTGTATGGACTTGTTTGGGCATTTGCAGCTTTTGCGGAAAACTGTTTTTTTTTTTTCTTTTCCTGCTCAAACTAAAACGAAATTAAAACATTAAAAATAAAAAAGAACAAAAAGAAAAAGACCTTTCAAAGAATAAAATGACCAAAGAAAACAGGATGTTGGGTTTGGTGTATGTTGCTGCTGGCTGATCAATTCTCTTGCAGTAGCTGCAGTTGCAGTTTTAGTTTCTCCAAATCAAAGGCAATTATGGCACGGAATTAGAGCCCCTCTCTCTCTCTCTCTCTGCTACGCCGCCATGGTAACTGCACCCATCCACTCTACTGTTCAACTATCATTTATGAATTGTGGTCACCAATCCAACCATCTCTCTCTCTCTCTCTTGCTTTTAGACTGTAACTGTAGACTGTATCTCACTATATCCTACAAGAGCAATTCAGACGGGGTTGGTTTTGTTGTTGCAGTGAAGCACACTCAAGACTTGAGGAGAGAGAGAGAGAGAGTATGTCTCTGTGTGTGTCTCATGTGAGTGTGAGAGAAAGAGAGAGAGAGGGTGTGAGTGTGAGGGAACATGAAAATCTATCACTGCCAAACCTCTCTACAGTTCTCTTTCAGTTTCAGTAAATCTCGGCCGGGATGAGTGAATCACAGTTCTGCTTTGACCATCCAACGGACACACATCCGACACGTGTCATTTAATCAGCTTTTGCTTATTCGTCCTTGCACCGGAAAACCCGGTGGTACTTTCTCTCTGACCCTTCCCGCAATTAAGAGAGATGGATAGTTTTCTTCCCATTTTTTATTTGATAATACTCTACATGGTAAGCAATCTCATTTTCCCCTATTTTGGAAAATACTTTACAGTGTGAAGCACTCAGAATGCATCTACTTCCCCATTTCATGATACCTCAAAACAAAATTTAACTTAGAAATTAAATCTAAGTTGTTTATTTGAAGAAAAATATTAGAGAGTTATTAAAACTTTTATTATTTTTATTAATTAATTTAATTTTTTTAGTTTAATAATTTAACAATATATTTTTATTTCATATATTTAAATATTGATGAACGAGCCAAAAATAATAAATTCGGCGGTGTAGCATTTCTCTTAATTAAATTAACTCACTTTTTTAACGTAGATGATATGGTATTGTTCTTGAAAAGCATTTACTTTTGTTAGATAATTAATTCTCTTACATAATTTAAATCAGACTTGCTTCGTTTTTTTTCGGTAGATAAATAAATATATATGTCAGCTAATCAAGAATACATAATATAGATTCTTGCAAAAAGTATACTAGTGCTCAAATTAATATGAATCTATATTCCCGATGTGGTGCCCTATGGAATAAAGAACGTACCTTTTTCATGCTTTGAAATTTTTTCTTTTTTTTACGGATGAGTTCTGGAAAAGATGACTATTTCGTGCAAGTAATTAACGTAAGATGTTTGTTTCTTCCGAGTAGTTAATCAAATAAAACCAAGTTATGATTATGAGGTAAGTTATAATATAAATGGAATAGAACAAAATAATTCCAATTTATGCTTAGTATATCTAAGAAATTCGCTTGCAGCCCAAATCCAACCATTATCGTGTTATTCTTGGCACGTTCTTACTCTCTCTAATTATCGCCATTTTTAAACAAAAAATTTGGAGTGATATAATGAAGGTTAATTAATAATAGAAAAAAAGACAAATAATTTCTTAATCTTTTATCATAAAAATAGATAAATCTCTTACTAAATTAAAATAAAAGTAGGTTTTACTTTTTATAAATAGAAATTATTTGAATTCGATATGAAATGATTTATGTATTTTTTATTTACAAAAATAAAAAATTTATTCATAATTCAATTTGACAAAAAAATTATTTATTTTTGAGATAAAAGTTCAAAAACTGACCATTTTCTCTTAATAATAAAGTCCTAGGGGGTGGTGTATTTTTACCTGTCATATACTATCAGCTAGTAGCCTGTATTATTATATATCGTTTGTTTTTTCCTCAACATTGTACTCGTCCCCATATGCCTCGTATTCCACTCAAAATTCTTCGCATAATGATTACATAATTGACTTAATTGAAATTTAGCATAATTGATGGATGGATGGATAAATTTGATTGGAGATATTATAGAAAAAGAGTTTCTTATTGGAGATCAGAGGTCAACAACACCTGGGATGCAAAATTAGGCCAGACACAGGAGCATAGGAAATGCATGCTTCCCATCTCGTCTACAATGGGCCTCTCACACGGGCCTCCATTCTCAAGTGGGGTACCCGAACCATCTTGACTTCAAGCAATTTATAACAAAATAAATATAATCAACCAAAATTCACTCAAATTTTAGTATTTTCATTATTATATAGCTTCTGCCTCTGTTTAATTTGCTTCCTCTTTGGGTGTCTACTAAGTATATATATGTTCAAATTCAGATTCTACTCATGACCCTCAAATAAAACAAGATTGAGATTCTACGGGCCTCTACGTATTAATTAATTTAGACTTTTGTCTTCCGTCGTGGAACATGCATCACACGAAAGCTCCAAATACAAATTAAATAATAATAATAATAATAATAATAATAATAATAATAATAATAATAATAATAATAATAATAATAATACGACTACACATTTGAAAATTTGCTACGAATATTGATGGATGAGATAAAATATTTATTTATTCGCGTTTAATTTGTCATGCTAAACTTAATGCTAAGATAGATTATGGCGTTTGTAATTGAAAAATAAAGACGAGTCTTGTATTTACTAAAATGATACTATATATAACTTTTTCAACTTATGAGCTGTAAGTATTGAATATAATAACAAAGATCCATAATTGATTTGCATGCTTAATTAATAAAATCATTTATTAGGGTACGTAAGAATATAATAATATTCATGCCTCTAAATGCTAATAAAATGGAAACATTGAGATTTGTCGAATTGGAGTAAGACATACAAACACACACGAACGACGACGATTTTGAGTTGACAATTATGACAACATACAAAAAGATCACAGTTGTCAACACTGAGTTGTGAACAATTTTCTCGTTTCCGCGTGAACCTGAACATGATTACAATCGTAGTTTTCGCAGTGTCTGTAGCAAAATTCAATCCTCTCTCTGCTCGCCGAATTTCTAGAAAAATTCAATGCTGGTTGGATGAAACTAACATACAACATAGAACATATTGAGACGAATTGAATTGGGTCAATTTTAACTACAAACATAGTATAATATCACAGCACCGCTAGCTGGCATTTGTAAAAAGCGAATAATATAAGACAAAAACAAACCAAGATGCTATACTCGGCTCTTTTAATATCTAATAGTCTTCTATTATTGAAAGAAAGAAAGCATTATTAGGACTAGGCACATAGCAGTGACAGCAGGTTAACCCATTGCTTAATTTAGAAGCACGAAGAAGAGAGTACAGTGAGCACAAATGTGAGCCATACATTGTTAAAAAAATGTAAATTAAAAAACCTAGCTCTATGATTCATCATCAGTATGTATCACGTGAACGCCCCAAACGTAATTAATTTATAACAACTAATAATAATTGGCTCCACAATAATATAACGAAACCAGGTGACAGGTAATAAGGACGCAGCCTCAGGTTGCATTATATTGCTATTTGCTATAGCCATATACGCGATTCTACTTCTTCCATAATGTGTAATCCAAGTTTAATTTATACTCATTTCAGGTATAAAGTTAATAATAATCCAATTTGATTTAATAATTTGCCAACGCGTGCTTCAAATTTTTGCACGCAGCAAGTTACCAAACAACACCAAATAGTACTCTCTTTGATCGATAAATAAAGAAAAAGTCTAGAGGCAGCAACTTTTGTGTTTTCTGGCCAGCACTTAACCATCAAAATAAAAGTGAGTGATTTTTTACTATTAGATGTAATCTCATACCATTAAAAATATTATTGATGGCTAATTGATGGTTACAAAATACCAAAATTGCTGGTCCCTATCATTCCTCGTAAATAATCATTGTTCACTTTTATAATAATAAATTCTTATTTTGGTTATGCTAGGTAATCAATAATTTTTTTGAACAATATGAACAACCACCAATCAAATCAAAACACACTATACCTCCAAATTATCCACCTAAATCTTAATATTAAAATAACCATTCGCACACTTAGTGAAATAAACATCCGATATATCCATTATTCACATTGTTCAAAATTTTCATTATTTACCTATATTTTTTTCTTCTTATTTAAAAATAAATACTTATTTTCAACCCAAAAATGACTATCCCATAATTTTCAAAAACCATATACTTATTAATTGAGGAATAAACTATTATTCGGGATCGAACATTGGCAAAGCTTTCAATGGATAATGGAGGTCATGACCCCAAACATTTTGAAAAATATTTAGTAGTATTTTGTAATTTTTTTTAAATAAATATTTTACATACTGTATTTGATTTTATTCTCTTTTATATAAAAATAACATGATAATATAGATATTAATTTTTATTAATTATAATATATAATTAAAATTGTTTTTAATCATTATATGATTAAAAAATAATATAAGTAATAAATTTTAATGTAAAAAAGTTTCAAGAAATAATAAAAAAAGACAATGGATCAGCAACATACAGTGTCGTTTTTGGTTGATTTTCTCTCTAAGAAAAAAATATTAATATTTTTATTAGAAATGAGATTATTTGATATAATTGCATATTGATGAATGTTTCAGATAGGACAGGGACAACACGTAGTTACATTGGCATGCTAAATCAGCACGCAAAATATGTATTGGACATATGGCAAGATCCTGACCAACACACAAAATATGTGTTATACACGTGACCTGTATATTAGGTGCTCTCCGTATATAAGATGAAGCTCGTTATTATTTTATTGCAAAGAGTAGAATTGTTTGAGTGTGATGGTGGGTACCGTAAATTTAGTGGTGTATAAAAACGGTAAGATTATACGAAATACTCATGAAGGGGTGAGTTTTGCGCGTGAGAATTCATTTTCGTTTGTGATTTCATGCACCATGACATTCATAGAGCTACAGAACAATCTCTGTTAAAGCATAGAGAACGATATCTTAAAGAGAGTGAGCAATATTTTATACCAAAATTTTGTTATAGTATTTGGTAGTCTAATACAGTTTGATATTATGCCGATTATTGACGGCGCAAGCATACAGCATATGTTTCATATTCACCAGCAGACTCAGGTGCAATAGCCAAAGATTAAGTTGTATGTTGAGTTTGAAAATATAGAGGTAGATGGGATTCAACATGATTTAGACATGGAAGATGATAGAGCTAAAGTGTACGAAGGAATGAACAGTGATAGTGAAGAAGATTTCGAAGATACTATGAAGCCGGTAAGGAGGACAAGGATGGTGATGTGGGAAGTGATGAGGTATTTGTGAAAAATGTAGTGGTTTCTCCCGCAGTCAGTCAATCGATGGGCATTCCACCTTTTATGCATAACTTGGATCTTGACGCCATGCATGTACCAGAATTCTCTGAATATACAAACAGAAGTACGTGAGGAATGAGTAATATATTTTTCTTAATTTATATTTTGGATGGATCAATGAGTAATAATTTTTTTTGTGTGTAGGTATTGCTAATCCTGAGAATAGGGAGTTTAGGATCAAAATGGAATACAATTTTAGAAAGTCGATCGTCGCAGCAATTAGGAGTTACACTATCGCTAGAGGAGTCGACTACAATGTTTATGAATTCGAACCACAGACGTTTTATGTAAAATGCAAGACATATGGTCATGCGTGCGATTGACTTATCCGAACCAGCTTGATATGGAACAAAGATTTTGTTGGGAGATACGACGATACGATGAGAGGCACACGTGCAACATGGGAATAATTTCACAGGATTATTCCAAGTCGGAATTAAACACGGTTGCTAAGAATATAAGACTATTGGTTGAGACCGACCCATCCATGAAAGTGAAATCTATAATTGCAGAAGTCCAGTTAAGGTCCAACTAAACCATCAGTTATCGAAAAGCTTGGTTGACAAAGCAGAAGTCGATAGCCAAAGTTTTCAGTGGTTAGAAAGAATCTTCACAAGCTTTGTCATTGTGTTCTCGGTAATGGTTCAGAAAATGCTTGGCTCAATTGTCCAAATAAAAATACGACCCCTCACCCCATATATAATAGGAGTGAAGAGGCAAACGATGTCAAGATACTTTACTGCATATTCTAGAGTTTCAATCCATGCATTAGAGCATTCTAGTATTGTAAGCTTCTGGTTTAGGTTGACGGTACACACCTTTACAAAAAGTACAAAGGTGCCCTTTTGGTTGTAGTTGTACAAGATGAAAAACAGAATATTATGCCGATTGTTTTGCCATCGTGGAGGGGGAGACCACTGATGCGAGGTATTTTTTTCTCAGTAATTTACGAAGGCATATTATTAGAAGAGATGGCGTGGGTATAATCTCTAATCGACATGAGTCAATCCAGGCAGCAGTAAATTATGGCAGAGGTAATTGAAAACTTCCAAGAGCATGACAGATGTATTGTACCAGGCACATCAGTAGCAACTTTTTAAGAAATTCAAGACCATGCACTTGCAAAATCTTGTTGTCAATAAAGGGTATTCAAGAAAAGTGGAAGAGTACAATATCGACTACAAAAGATTGCAAGAGCGAGGCCCTAACTATAAGGGCCCGTTTGGGAAGTTTCAAAAGTAACTTTTTTGAACTTTTGACTTATGAAAAGTAGTAGTATTAATGTCTAGTGCAATTTTCAAAACCAAATTGTAGCTTTCAAAGAAGCTATTTAAGAGCTTATAGAAAAGTTAAAAAAATGACTTCTCTCATAATAAATTTTTTTTATCACATTTCTTTTAAAATAAGCACTTTTAGAACTAAAAATCCAAATACAAAATAACTTATTTATAAGAGACTTTTAATATAATCATTTATTGTTTAAGCTATTTTTTCAAAAGGAGTTTAATTAACCTGTTTACCCAAATTGGGCCTAAGTCTAGATCCACTAAAAATCATAGAGCAGTGGTAGATACTTCGTGTGGGCGTCGGCCGTCTATTTATCTGTGAAGAGGGTCGAACCTAGCAAATAGAAGATATGGCACCTGGCATATCTCTGAATAGACTCCAAAGTATGTAATGACTTTATGTCTCTGATATAGGAAATCCATGCCAACTTTATGTAAGATTTGGAGGAACTACTTATAATGGGTTTGGTATCGAAAATCGCAATACTCTGACTGACCAAAAAGTCATGATTGCTATCTGTCTAACCGGTCACAACTTCTCCATCAATTGGTAGGTCATATATATGTGCCATGTCTTCTAATGTAACGGTAATCTTACCCACCAACAATATAAATGTGTGAGTCTTTGGTGATACGTGTTTTAAATATTCGTGATATAAAGAGATCAAATATTATTCAAAAGTTATCAGTTTATTTTTATGTATTTTGATTTTTATTTATTTAATTACTTGATTGGGCTTTATGTTTGTGAGCTTTAGGATTTTCTTTGTTTTAACCTAATAAGAGGTTATAAATACCTCCTTAACTATTTTAGTCGTATTATTGAGTGATTAGATGTGTCAAAGCACTTTTTTAGTTTTGTGATTAAACCATGGTGTGGATAAGTGAGGTTGAGTGAGTCCTTTTCTGTTGCACTTTTGTTGCACGAAGAATTGGGTAGAAGGTTGAGGAGTCCTTTCGATTAAATTTTTAAACTATGATGTGGACAAATTAGGTTGAGTAGTCTCTTTTTTTATTGCATCAAGAAATTGGATAGAAAGTAAATGATTCTATTTATGTTTAATTTTAATCTATTCCTTTTATTTCTATTTCAATTTTAATGTATCTTTCTTATTCAATCCAATTCATGTCATTTTGTTTATCCTTTTTTTTCTTTATCATTTATTATGAGAGCTCATGTATTAGATTAATCCTTATTAATCTACATCTGTTCTTCTTGTATCCAAAAATAAAATATAAAAAAAATCCAATATCTCGCATGTCTTTCTTTATGTTCTTATCTTTTTGTTTGTATTTCATTATTATTTTGTCATTCTTGTTGATTTTATATTTAAAAAACAATAAAAAAACATGCAGTACAAAAAAAATACAAAAATACAAAAAAAATTATCTTCATTATATTTGTCCCTTTTCATATACTATATTTCCAACTACGAAATTCGAGGATAAATCTTTTTTGAAGAGGAAAAGAATGATAAGTGCTTCAAATGTTCGTGATATGAAGAGATCAAATATTATTTAAAAGTTATTAATTTATTTTTATTTATTTTGGTTTTTATTTATTTAGTTATTAGATTGAGCTTTATACTTGTGATTTTTATGGTTTTCTTTGTTTTAATCTAATAAGAGGTTATAAATACCTCCTTAGTTATTGTAGTCATAGTATTGAGTGATTAGAAGTGCCAAAACACTTTTTTTTAGTTTCGTGATGAAACCATAGTATGGAGTAGGAGTGACAAAACGGGCCAAACCCATTAGGCCGACCTGCCAAACTTGCTGAAAAAGGTGGGTCGGGTTAGGATTTGGAACCCACCAAATAAAAAAAATCTGCTAAACCCGCATCGCCAAATTTGCAGATTTTGGCGTAGCGGGGTGGGCCGACCCGCCAGGCCAAAGGTTTTTATTTTTTATTTTTTATTAAATAAAAGAGTGACTACTGCTACAAAATTAATAATTATATAATTTTTAAATACTTTTTTATTTTTATTCTTCTTTTAGTTATTAACTTTATTTATTTTATTTTATAATTTCGTTTATATGCTCAAATTGTGTGACTTATTTTTTAAAATAAAGATGATTCTATTGACATATATTATTTTGAACCATTTTATTGAAGTTTAAAATTAACAAAAAGATAGTGAAAAAATTATATTATAATTTGACTATTTTTTATTTGTATTTGATTTTTTAATTATTATTTTTTATTAATTTTAATAAATTTTATTTTAAAAAAAGTCAATCGGGTTAGCCCGCCATAAAGTAGGACCGATTAGCATTTTGAACCCACTTTAGTTGGCGGGGCGGGCCTAGGCGAGACGGGGTGGATTGTGGCAGGACGGCCCACTTTGCCACTCCTGCTGTGGACAAGTGAGGTTGAGTGAATCTCTCTTGTTGCACAGAAAATTGGATAGAAGATTGAGGAGTCCCTTCGATTCAATTTCCAAACTATGATGTGAACAAGTTAAGTTGAGGAGTCTCTTTCTTGTTGTATCAAAAAATTGGATAGAAAGTAGTTCAATTTATCCATTTTATTTCTATTTCAATTTTAATGTATCTTTCTTATTCAATTTAATTTATGTTATTTTGTTTATCTTTTTTTTTATCATCTGGCATCCACCTTTTAACGAGAACAGCAAGTAAGGAGGCATATCATCTGATCTTCCCAATTTTCTAGACGTAGTAGAATCATGTTCGAAAGGCATCATCTTCTATCGGATTCCATGTCGCCGGTAGATCAAGTTTACGGACCACAAAGTTCTTGTTAGGTTGGTATAATAAAAATATATTTATTAATTATACCAATAATAGAATTAAATATATTTGTTAGTTTAAATCAATACAAATTAAAAAAATTATTTATTAATATTTATATTATTTATTACTTTTAATAAATATAAATTAATATAAAATAATATTATTATCTAAAAATAATTATTATAACAAAAAATCAAAATTTTTTATATTTATATTATTTATTTATTTATTTTTATAAATATAAATTAAAATAAAATAATATTTATTAATATTTATAAATAATATTATTATAACAAAAACTCCAAAAAAAGTATTTATTAAAATTTATATTATTTATTAATTTAACTGAATACAAATCAAAATAAAATAATATCATAACAACAAAAAATTAAAATATCATAACAAAAAATCATAAAAATATTTTTTTAATATTAATATAATTTATTTATTTTAATAAATAAAAATTAAACTAAAATAATACTATTACATTATAATAACAATATTATAACAAAAAATCCAAAAAACAATTATATATTAATATTTGTTTTATTATTTATTTAATAATTACAAATTAAAATTAGATAAATTTATAATAAAAAATAAAAATATTATAATATAAAATCCAAAATAATATTTATTAAATTTTATATTATTTATTAATTTAACTAATTACAAATTAAAATAAAAAGACATTATGACAACAGAAAATTAAAATATAAGAACAGAAATTAAAAAATTATATATTTACTAATATTTATATTATTTATTGATTTTAAAAAATATAAATTAAAATAAAATAATATTATTATCGAAAAATAATAATATTATAAAAGAAAGCTCAAGAAAATTATATATTAATATTTATCTTATATATTTATTTTATTAATTATAAATATAAAATAAAATAATATTATAACAAAAATAATAATATTATCCGAAAAAAACTTATTATTTAATATTTATAGTACTTATTAATTTTAATAATTACAAATTTAAATAACATTGTAATGCTAAATACAAGTAAAAAATATGCTAAATATAATGCTAAAATAACAATGCAGTATCATCATATAATGCTAACAGTTAAATAATATTAACTAAAAATAATAAGTTTTAAATATAATAAATAAGCAAAAATAATTAACTTACATAATTAGGATGATCTAAATAATTGATAAATGTGTTCTCCAACAGTCATATATATAATCACGTATCATTTTTTATACATACAAATTTATAATTTTTTAATATATAAAACTTACTCTAAATACATAATATTTATTTTTTTCTGTTTTACTCTCCACCCTCCACTCTTTTTTGTTTTTCAAGATCAATAACTCTCTTTTTCACTCTATTTTTTCTTTGTCTCGTTCACTCAACTTTACTCACTCAACACTCATTCTCCACTATCTACATGATATGAATGTTGAATGAGGAGTTGAGCTCAATTTAAGGAACTTTCACTCTTGTATTACGTATTTTCGGAACAAGGCACTGTTTCCTACATACAGACAGTTGCTAACACGCCTCTATGTGTTGCAAAAGCTACTAGTAATATTCAGATATCGTATTCAAAAATTCTAGAAAAACTGTTCGGAATCTCTGAAAAAACTGAAGCAACACGCCCCATGCGTGTTGGGGCGTGTTGTTTTAGTGCCGCCACATCGACAAAGCTGCTCGAAATCTCTGGAAAAGCTAAAGCAACACGCCCCTGCATGTTGCTCGGATGCTAATATATGTACAAAGTTGCGACGAATCTCTGATATAGGCTTTTTAATGAGTACTGAGCTTGGCCTGTTGTTAAATCTGGTCTGGCCTGAAACCTGTCAATAGGCCTTTTTTTAATGATAATTAAATTTAAGATATAATTTAATTTTTAACATTATAAAATAAAAAATAATAAATTTATGGATAATATTGATACAAAATAAAAATAAAATATCGATAAATAACTATCATTGATTAAAAAAAAGATAATATATATGAATATATTTTCACTTGACTACTTCCAAAATATGTAACATATCAAAATAAAAGACTTTATCAATATCAAAAGTTGTAATAAACCAACTAAACATAACATCAAATAAAAGCTAATAACTACTTAAATCAAAACAAAGTAAAGAGAATGTTGGACAATTAATCGATTAACCCTCCAAATTTGAAAGTAATTTAATCTTTCTATTTCAACACCTTGACAAAAAAAAGCAAATATACACATATCATTAGATTTTTAAATAATATAAATGCAACAAATATTTTTTTATTAGTATAAAAGAGAATGTTTAAAATAAAATTGTGGTCATAATCTTAGTATAAATTATATGATATCTCATTTATATATCATGAAAATTTAACTTTATTATTCTAACTACTCACATCATACAAATAGCAATGTTCTCACATTTAAAAAGAGAAATATTTTCTATAACCTGGATACTTAGTCAAAAAGAGAAATATTAGAAAGTTGGTTTTTACCTTTGATTTTTTCTTCAAACCATACTTGTTTCAAAGCCAATCTCCTTTACAATGAGAGCTTCAATAGACTCTTGATTTAGTCGAGAACGATATTCATCAATAAATCTTCCTCTAGCACTAAAAGATGACTTTGAAGCCACTGTTGAGACAGGAATTATTAATATGTCTGCTACCATCTTAGATAAAACCTTGAATTTCAAGCTATTATTTTTCCACCACTCCAAAGCACTAAAAGATTTAGAATTGCCTTCGGAAATGTAAGCACTCTCATCAAGATAAACTTTTAATTCTGATTTTGTTGGATGAATGGCTTCTTTTTTCCGAACCATATTTAACATTTCATCAATTCCACTTATTTCAGAACCAACCACATTAGAAGAAGCAACTAGACCATTAGTGTTAACTCCACTTATTATTGTCTCACTATGACACTTTTCAGCATATTCATCATACATTGTTGTAATGTATTCTCCACTTTTTTAACATTTTCAGTAGCCACATGCTCAGGTTTGTAAATTAAAAAAAAAAAACAGAATTTAATAACACGTAATTTGCACCTAGAATCCAAAATACAAGCTAGAGACATTACTATATTGCATTCTCTCCAATATTTGTCAAATTTTTTTTCATTGAGGTTGTCATTTCTCTCATGAAGTAATCTCTATTCTCAATAACATCATCAATTACTTGTTTCACTCTCCAAACTTCAGGAAGGTACAAATTTACAGTAGGATACTCACTACTAGAAATGACATAAGTAACAAGATTAAAAACTTTTAAAAGTTTGTAAATCTTCTCAACTTTTCTCCAATCCTCTGATGATGGTTCGTAACTGTAGTGGGGTTCTCTTTCCTTATACATAGAAAACATAGATTTAAAACTTCAAAGCCACATAATATGTTGTAAGTAGAATTCCATCTTGTAGGACTATCAATAATGAGTTTTTTTCTTTTTCAAACTCTTGTTTTCAGCAATCTCAACAAATATTTTAAATCTTGAATCATTAAAATTGACATACTTGACACTCTCACGAACTTTGTGAATAATACCTTTAATTTTACTTAGCCCATGTTATACCAACAAATTCAGAATGTGTGCACATCACCTAACATGAAACAAATTACCACCAACAGATAATGAGTTGTTATCTGAAATAGTATCCTTAAGAGTCCTTAGACATGAATCATTATAGGAAGCATTGTCAATAGATACTGAGAAGACTTTGTTTTAAACTCCCCAAGCCTTCAAACACTTGAAAATGCATCCATAATATCAATATCACGTCTAGGAGCAGGTGTCTGGACAAAACTCAAAATTCTCTTTTAAAGATTTCACCCTGCATCAATAAAGTGACTTGTAATAACCATTTATTCAACAATTTGATGGCTTGATCTCCACATGTTAGTTGTCAAATTTATCTTCCTAACACCTTGTAACAAAGTCTTTAATTGTTTCTATTTTTTGGCCTCATATATTGCCAAGCAATCACTTTGATCAGTTTTGTGAAAAATTTTATGAAATTCAGAATTAACGTATTAAAAAGGGTGAATTCTACCCAACCCCCTCTGAAATAACATGTAAGTTACCATTCATGATGTGTCACATTTTAATTGGTCATTACTTAACTATAGTTGGATTATTTTGTAATTTATTATTTGAGATGGGTAATTGTATAATTTCTTAAAATATTAAAATTCTACCCCATTAATTGAAGCACGTTCTCACGCAATTTCTTTCTACAGTGCATCATTTCTTAACGGGTCGTTGAATTTCCATGGCTCGTAACTTCCCTGTTCTTCCCAGTATAGCCAACGCCGACTTCATTGCTATCTCTTGTCCTCTCACTCAATCCTTTTTTTTTTTTTTTTTGCCATGAATCACTCTTTACCAACATCAACATCATTAATGGTTAGTTCGATTCTTAAATTTTTTTATTAAAAAAATATATATTTATTTAATTACAAGATGGAATATATATTCATATTTAAAATATAATATAATAAAATAAATCTATTTAAAATACTTAAAAGTATAATTAAAATCATGAATATATAAATATAATAATAAAATTTGTACTCTAAACAAGTAAACATATTTTTTATCATACATAAATTATTTAAAAAATAAATATATTATTAAAATTAATAATACAAATTTAAAATAATAAAATCCAATTTTTTACTGTATTTGTTATAATATTTTTATTCTTTTAATTTACAATTTATTAGTACTTTATTATTTAATTAATGATTAAACAAATTATTTTTATAAAAAATTATGTTTTGTATTATCTTATAGAAGAGACCAATATAGTAGTTTAAAAAATAAAATAAAAATGAAATTTTAAATAAAAAATATTTAATATTAAAATTTTTAAATACAAAAATAATTTATATAAATATTTAAAAGATAAATATAAAATATATGCATAAAATAAATAAAACAGATAAAATGGAAGTACTCGTGAGAAATAAATAATTATTTTTGTTTCCTTTATTTGTTTTAAACATGTATTTTATATTTATATCCTGGATATCTATATAATTTGCTTTTGTATTTAAAAATTTTAATATTAACTATTTTTTATTTAAAATATCATTTTTACATTAATTTTTAAATTGGTATATTGGTCTCTTCTTTAAGATTATACAAAAAATATTTCTCATGAAAATAATTTGTTTAATCATTAATTAAATAATAAAATATTAATAAATTAAAAATTAAAAGATAAAAATACTATAAAAATTACTTGTAAGAAAGTTGAATTTTATCATTTTAAATTTGTGTTATTAATTTTAACAATTTATATTTTTTTAAATAATTTATGTATGATAAAAGATATGTTTACTTGTTTAGAGTACAAATTTTATTATTATATTTGTATATTCCTGATTTTAATTATACTTTTAAGTACTCTTAATTGATTTATTTTATTATATTATATTATATTTTACATATGAATATATATTCCATATATTATTTTTAATGAAAAAAATTTAATAACCAAACTAACCATTAATTATATTGGTAAGGAATGATCCATGGTAAAAAAAAAAAAAGAGATTGAGTGAGAGGACATGAGATAGCAATGAAGTCGGTGCTGACTATACTGGGAAGAATGAAGAAGTTACAAGCCATGGAAATTCAACGACTCGTTAAGGAATGATGCACTGTAGAAAGAGATTGCGTGAGAGGCGGGTAGAATTTTAATATTTTAAGAAATTATACAATTACCCATCTCAAATAATAAATTACAAAATAACCCAACTATAGTTAAGATAATAACCAATTAAAGTGTGATACGTCATGAAGGGTAACTTACATGTTATTTTAGAGGGGGTTAGGTAGAATTCACCATTAAAAAGTTCAAATCCAAAATTTATCCTCAATGATGCTGAAAGGATGCTCATGAACCGTAATTGCTATAGCAATTATTTCTCATCTTCTTTTGAGAATATCTTGCACCTAGTGTCACAAAAGGATTAACACTTGAATTGGAAGGTTAAAATGGAATCAATGGTTGCTTCTTTTGTGCAGCAACATGCAATCTCCTTTATAAACAACTACTAGAATACCTCCATACATGTGAAGTACTAGTTCCTTTTCCAGCATAAGAAAACATAAATTTGCAATACTTGCAAATAGCTTTTGTACCTTCAGAACTTTCAACTTGATCAAAATCGTTCTAAATTGGTGAAGTCTTCTTCCTTTTCTTTGTAATAACGGTTTCATTACTACCATTTTCATCAGTGACTGGTTGATTTGTAATTGTTGTTGTTTGTTGTAGGCATTGTTGGTACTGACTGATTAATTTCTTCTCCATTTAAAGAAATAGAATAGGCCAATGGATTACTTGGAGTTACAGATTTAGCCATTTCTAAATCTTATTGTAATGCTTAAACAAAAATTAACAGACAACATTATCTCATGATTTTTTTTTACTTTCATTATATCAATGGCATAAGGTAAGAACCTTTCAATGAAAAAAATTGATAAAATTTTATGTTCGAAAAAGTAGAAACAATATCACAACACAAACAAAAAAAATCAAACTTAAAAAAAGATCTTTGACAAAATAAAATTCTAATTGATGAAAAAATAATTAACATTAGGGTTAAGTACTGAAATCGTCCCTAACGTCTTGGGTCAAAATCAAAATTGTCTCCGACTTTTTTTCGTTATTAAAATCATCTTCAACGTTCAAAAACGCTTTAAAATAATCCTTTTTACCAATTTTATTTTTTTTTCTTACCAAACTACCCCTCATTAAAAAATTATAAAATAAAATAAATATAAATTAAATTAAAAAGAAAGGAAAGAAAGGGATAGATCAGAGAAGGGGGTGGGGAGAGAAAGAAAAGAGGGGGGGGGGAGAAAAAGGGGGCGGGGGTGGAGGGGGGAGGGAAGGGACCGCCGCACCACCATACCGCCGCCCGCCGCCTTGCAGCCCTGCCGCACCGCACCACCACCACCACCATCTTCTTCTTCTTCTTCTTCTTCTTCTTCTTCTTCTTCTTCTTCTCTCCTCGCCGCCGCCACTGATCTTCATTACCGCCGTCGCTCTTCGCTGCTGCCGCCGCTCTTCGCTGCCGTCGCCGCTCTGCTCCTCGAGAAAAGGGGGAAGGGAACGCGAAGGGAGAAGAGGGGGATGGGAGTTTCGGGAAGAAGAGGGGGAAGGAAAAGGGTCCTCGCTGCCGCCACCGGTCTTCACGGACGCTGCCGATCTTTGCTGCCGCCGCCACCGCTGCACCGCCGCCCTGCCGTCTGTGATCCGCCACTCTTCTGTGAACTGAATTTTTGTTGTAGAATTTCTGAATTTTTTGTAAATTATTGCGGAGTTTTGATTATTGCTCATTGCTGAGTTTTGATTATTGCTTATTGCTGAATTTTGCTGAGTTTTGATTATTGTTGTTGCTAAGTTTGTTGATTGTTGTTGCTGAGTTTTGATTATTGTTGATTATTATTGCTGAGTTATTGCTGATTTTTTGGTGGTGCGTTCTGGGGGAGGGGGTTACGGGAGTGGGGTGAGGGGGTTACGGGAGAGTGAGGGGAGTGGGCTGAGGGGGTAAGGGAGGGAAGGGAGTCGGGAGTGGGGTGATGGGTGAGGGATGTTACGGGAGGGGGGAGGGGTGAGGGTTGAGGGGTGGGGGTGAGGGAGTGGGCTGAAGGGGTTACGGGAGGGTGAGTGAGGGAGTTACGGGAGGGGGAGGGGTGAGGGTTGAGGGGTGGGGGGTGAGGGGGGAGGCGGGAGGGAGGGAGTGAGGGAGGGGGGAGGGCGGAGGGGGGAGGGTTGAGGGGTGGGAGGGGAGGGGGTGTTTGGAGGGGGGGTTTGTTTTAATTTTTTTAATATTATTTTTATTAATAATGAAGGGTAATATGGTAAAAAAAAATAAAATTGAAGTGGAAAAGGACGATTTTATAACGTTTTGTAACGTTGAGGATGATTTTAATAACAAAAAAAGATCGGGGACGATTTTGATTTTCACCCCAGACCTTATGGACGATTTCAGTACTTAACCCTTAACATTATAACAACAAATATAAAAAATAATAAAATAAAAAATAATGACATGAGAAAGAAGAAGAAGCACGTACCAAAGAGAAGAATCAAAGGAAGAGAAGATGAAGAGAATGGTAGTCTGGTAGAAAAACGTGTAGAGTGGAACAGAGAAGAGAGAATGAACGTGTGTATGTTTTTTTTATTAATGTGGAGGAAAAGTTTTTAGAATTATTTTATTTGATTGACTTTTGATATTCCAACATCAAAAATTAAAGATATTAAAAATATAAAAATACATACATATAATTAAAGAGACAAATGGCTTAGTGGATAAAGGTATCTTCATATGATAGAAGATCCAAATTCAAATCCTTCTAACAGCATTTTTACTAGCATAATAAAACACTATATATATATATTTACAGGCTCAGGCCGGCCTGGCCGTCTGGCCTTTTTTCACCCCTATTCTTGTTTAAGATAAGAATGTGAGAATGTATTTATAGTTATTGGATTAATTTAAAGAGAAAAGGACAAATCGATTCCTAATTTTTTGGTCCGCGGACATTTAAGTCCCTGAGAATTTAAAAATACATTTAAATCCCTGACCTCTTCAAAATCTAGACATATAGATCCTTAAGTCTAATTTGTCCAATTTTAAAAACTCTCTCATGTGTGCATCTGTATCAACTAATAGGTCAGTACAACGGGAGTCATATTTGATTTTTTTGTTGGGTCAGATAGACCCAAGTGAACATAAGAGATCGATATGTCCAGGTTTTGAAATGGTTAGGGATTTAAATGTATTTTTAAATCCTCGAAGACTTAAATGTCCACGAATCAAACAAGAACCTATTTATCATTCAGGCCTGCTATACATACAAGCCTTTTTGGCTTACAAGCTATACAAGTTGGTCTAAGTCTAAGAAAAAAAATATGCGCACCACTCCTTTAGAATCGAGCGTCCAACGCACGTGCCTTAATCACCCGTTGCGTTTTTCCACAACATGTTCATTATGCCGCACTCTTCCCCTTCTTCCTCAATCAAAACGCAAACCATCAAGATTTAAGCGACATTCAAAACAAACTACGATTCTAAAGAAACGTTCCAACTCTTCGCGAAGAGTAGAAGGAATCAAGAAGAAAAGATACAAATCTCCATCAAAATTCACCAGAAAAACGAAAAAACATTATTCAAGAAGAAATATATTGTCTCTCCCTGTTTTGGGTGTATTTCTTAAATCCTTTGGGTGTATTTCTGTAATCGTTTGGGTGTATTTCTGTAATTCTTTCTGTAACCGTTTGGGTGTATTTCTGTAACCATTTGGGTGTATTTCTGTAATCGTTTGGGTGTATTTTTGTAATCGTTTGGGTGTATTTCTGAAGTTCCATTATCTTCAAAACGATTTCAAAGCTTGATTTTAGAAACCATGAAAATCGAAAAAAAATGAAGCAAGAATATAGAGAGAGAAACGCACGTAAATGACGAAGAAGAAACCAGTGATAAACGCAGGTAAAACAACGAATGAAAAGGCAAAGAGAGAACGCACGAAGGAGATCGAACAAATTTGGAAACAAACTCGAAATAAGAAACAAAATCTTTTGAAAAATGGAAGTTATATATTCACGCGTCAGTTGATTTGGATTGATTTAAAAGTCTGTTAAAGAGATACGTAACATAAGCAGTGCATTTAGGGGTTTCGTTCTCTTCAGACTTGTAAAGCTTGTAAACACAAAATACTTGTATGTAAAGATTAATCTTTTATCATTTTCTCGAATTTAAATAGTTGAGATTAAATGTGACTAATAAATGATATACAAACAATGCATTTAATGTAATCATTAAATTTATGAAAGAGAATACATTTAATAGTCATTATATTTATATTCATTGTCTTTAATTTTTATTAAAATATACCTTATAAATAAACTAAAATAGTTAGATTTTATATAATTATATAAAAAAGATAACATAATTAAAAAAAATCATATACAAACAATATTTTTAAAAAATGGAATTATAATTAATAAAAATGTTGCACGCTTTATTTTTTTATTAAAAAAAATAGTTTCTTAAATCAGCAGATCGGGAGCAATATATGTTTATAATTTTACCACTAGTCTCTCCAACTAATACTTGAATAAAAATTCATTGATATAAGTTTTTATTTATTTAATTTGTGTGCAACTCCTGTACCAGGACTTTCTCAGCAGTCCACATTCTCTTATAAAGAGAAATGTCAATATAAACTATTACTTTTTCATAATTTTTTAATCTAATACAAAATTTTAAAAAACTATTACTTCTTTGAATGAAAAATAAGACGTAATATTTTTATTAATTATGATTTCATTTTTTTAAATATTATTTTTATATAATTTTTTCAATTATGTTATATTATTTATAAGAATATTTATCCATTTTGGTTCTCAAAAAGTTTTGGATTAGACACTTTAGTCCTGAACTAAAATAGTCCATGATTCCTCTGTTCATAAACAATACTGTTCTTCTCCAATTTCCATCGTATTTGGCATAACCCTAACAGTCTGATACTGCAACTTTAAACTACACAATGCACACTCTGTAACTTCAATGTTCACAAGAAGAAAAATCCTCAACTTGTTTTCAACCAATTCATACTCAAGAAACTAATAACTATGTCTCTCAAGTACTTGTTGTAACACCTTGTCACATAAAGCCTTACGCTATAGTCGTAAATCAGAAGTGGTGAGGTATTATGACCTCTAAAAATAGAAAAGTACATACATAGTATTTGAAAGAATATCATTTAACTAGGAGCCTGTGAAGAAAGAAAACAGAACAATAATCGCATCGCACTCGAAACGCAAAAGATTAGAAAGCATCAATATACAAAACCAAAGGTATATATAAGATCCATAAATAGCATATATAAAGTACTAGTCTCGACCTGCGAAAAAATGCCGGCTAGAACATAATACAAAATCAAAGTATACCAAAATACAACCTATTTCTCCAAAATATAGAACCCCTGAGAGGGATATACAAATACATATATCAAAAGTGGAGAAAAGTACTACTTAGATCAAAATACACCAAAAAGTAAAGTCTTCACTTCATCAAGAGTCCAGCACACTCAGCGAAGTAAGTCACATCCTGTATTTGAAAATTAACAAAATCTGACAACGGGTGAGAACCCGAAGGTTTCTAGTAGGGTAATAATTTCAAATAGCTAGAGACTATGTAAAAAGAGGCAATCCTAAACTCCAATCATTTAAGGTTCAAGCTTAGAGTCCTTTCTAATCCAAACTAGATAAATAGACTAAGTCTCAGTCATATTAGTGATCTCAAATCTCAATCCGAAACAAATGGGACAAACCACAACCTTTGCATCTACCTAGAAAACTCAAATTCAATCAAACTCATCTCCATCATCCAACCATATCAAATCATCTCTTCAAGAACAACCCTCAGCGTCAACATCGCTAACATAAGGGATCTCTCAGTTGTTCAAACACATACAAAACAATTCAAGAAATACACAAATAAACAGAATAGATAAAGCAATTAGCTCAAATAGCATATAATACAGTTATTCAAATAAAACAAGCCAAATACAAGATGCACACCCAATCAATACACACAAATACAATGATGCATGCTTGCCCTACTGTCCATGAGCTCACGCGTCAGTTTTATTGCCAGAACCTGACACGAGTAAGCAGGATTAACTAACTGTTCTTACCCTAGGTTCCACAAGCAAGCAGAATTCACCAACCATCCTTGTCCGGAACACACAAGCGGGATTAACCACCGTCCTTGCTTATTACATTAGTGCATGAGTAAGCAGTATTCACCACCGCCCTTACCAGGTACCTCGAACAAGTAGGATTAACCAACCGTCCTTATCTGGAACAAATATCAGTCAATGTGCAAGCGGGATTAACTACCGTCCTTTCCATTGCAATAAAATATCGAGTAAGCGGGATTAACCACCGTCCTTACCTAAAAAACCACAAACAAACAAGATTAACCACCAGTCCTTGTCCTGGCATAACTCAGCTCAATGTACAAGCGGGATTCACCACTATCCTTGCTACGAGCAAGCATCAGTTCATAGTAAAGTCTTTAGTCAATTTTTGAAATTATTAAGTTCATTAACTGCATTCTCATTCAGTTTACCAATTCCTTTATCTCATGAGCGGGATAACACCACCGTCCTCACAGCGGGTAGAATAAAACCTTCATCTCCCCAACTAAATCACAACCACAGAACAAGCAAGATGAGACCTCCGTTCTTGCCCGATGGAGGTGCCAAAGCAATAACAAATCAGTACGCAAGCAGGATAACACCCAGACCTTGCCAATCCAGCCATTTAGTCCATAATCAATCATTATCAGTGTTCTTAAGTAATTTCATAAGTTATCAAACCCGTTAACCCCACTTCGTTATCGATTTATCAATTCCATTAACACGTGAGTAGGATGAAACCTCTGTCCTCACCGCGGCCGGATAAAACCACCATCTCCGTAACATCTCCTTCGATCAACTATATGTTTACTCCAGGAATAATTCAATTTAATTCATTGAACTTAGTCACACTCTATCCAGAGCTTAAAAAACAAGTTATCGGGTGTCATAAGGGGTTTACAGGGGGTTACAAGCTTGTCGGAAAGACTAAACAGTCAAAACAGAGTTTTTTTTTAAGAAAACAGGGTGTGTGCCCATGCACAGATCAGACTGCCATTCCCGACGGGTGGGTATGCACCATACTGTGCATGCACAGGCTTGTAAACCCATTCTGATGGGTGCCAACGCACACCAACCAAATTTTCTAATTTTCTGCAGAATCTGAAATTTTAGTTTTTAACACTTGTTTTCAAACGTTCATAACTTCTTCTATAAAATTACGTTTCTTTTGTTCTTGGATGGTTTTAAAGTTGTTTTTACTAGCTTCAATTTAAGATAAATTTCATACAAATCCAAGCTTCGAGCACCAAGTTATAGCCCATCAAAGTTGATCAAATATCACTTTTTACACAAAATTCTGCACCCTTTAAAATTTACAATTTCCTAATTCCTTTACTTTTCAAATCAATTATCATTCATTCTTTCCAATACCCAAATTCAAACCATACTCCATATGCTAAATCCCTCTTTATCCATCAACCTTCGTCCTCAATCAATCTTCTAAATCAACACATTTAATCATCCAAAAATTCAAATTTCACACATCATTCACAAATAATCCAATATTATAAACATGCCAAGGGAAACAATTCACTCAATAAATTCTACCATAACTTACCGAATAGGGGATACCTCACCTTATCACGGCCTCCGACCCAATTCTCGTCATTTAGCCTTTCATAGGTGAACATACCACAACACTTTTCAATTCAACCATACATATACATCATTACTCAAATTCATGCTAATACACATCATCATTTCAATCATCAACCAACACAAAATCCACATTAATATCAATCATCCACAATAATAATTATTTTCATTCAACGCTATCCTAGGGGCAATTAACCTAGGTTTTCGCACAATCTTACATAATGTCTATCCAAAATTAAGACCCGTACCTTAATGACGCAATTTTCAAGCTTTCAAACTTTCCCTTCTAAACTTTTCAAGCCTCAAATTGGTTCAGACTAATGTCCAAGTTCAAATTCCACAATTCCACCAAATCAAGCTTCCAATTACTCAATCTAACACCATATTATATATTTTGGCACAATGTCAAAATTAGGAATCATATAAATTGATGAACCAAGAAAGAAAAAGGGGTCTTTACCTTTACCCACTAAAATTAGTGATGGAACCCACCAAGAACACAAGCTAGAGGACTCCTATAACATCAAAATTACTAAAAATCCTTAATACCCAAGCTCAAAACATGAAATCAGACTTGAATGAAAAATTAGAGCTAGGATTTCTAGTTACTCATCAAACTAATTAGATAGAATTGAAGAGGATGAGGAGAGCGATGCGTGGCCATAAATGGATCGTCAATCGGAGCACTATAGCAAAAGTTATGATCAAATGAAGTTGATGAAGTTAGGATTTTGGCTCTCCCTTCTCTCTTCTCTTCTTCAATTCATGGCTCTCTCTCAAATTGAAAATAATAAGCTGAAATTTGATAAGTTTGTGGGTTATATATACTTGGACTTGGGTTCAAGTGAGGTCCAACTCAAGTTCTTAGCCCTTTGGTCCAACTTTGGGTCAAAATCTTTAAGATAAGTGCTCGGGCTTTCGTTCTAAATATTTTTTCTTATCATTTTCACATTTTTAATTTTTTTCACTCGCAGTACTGGACAGATTTAAGTCTGTACAAACAATTCTAACGCCGGTATGCATTTTTCCACAATTAACTATATTTTTGCACTCAATTTTATTTTCTAAATTAAATTCTCACTGGCATTTTTTCGGAATTATAAATATTAAATTCATAATCTTTTTTGCTCTCATTTAATTTATTTATTAATCATTAATTAATTATTTATCATTTACCTGGGTTTTACACTTGTCATTTTTGATGGATCACATCAATCTAGACAGCAAGTCCAATTTGTTAAGTGATGAGCGGATATTTTATATGCTTTTTGGGGTTAATTTCATGTAGTTTTTAGTATATTTTAGTTAGTTTTTAGTATATTTTCATTAGTTTCTAGTCAAAATTCATATTTCTGAAATTTACTATGAGTTTGTGTATTTTTCTGTAATTTCAGGTATTTTCTGGCTGAAATTAAGGGAGCTGAGCAAAAATCTTATTCAGGCTGAAAAAGGACTGCTGATGCTGTTGGATTCTGACCTCCCTGCACTCGGAATGGATTTTTTGGAGTTACAGGAGTCCAATTGGCGCGCTCTCAATTGCGTTGGAAAGTAGACATCCAGGGCTTTCCAGAAATATATAATAGTTCATACTTTACTCAAGGATTGATGACGTAAACTGGCGTTCAACGTCAGTTCCATGTTGCATTCTGGCGTTAAACGCCAGAAACAAGTTACAAGTTGGAGTTGAACGCCAGAAATAGGTTACAACCTGGCGTTCAACTCTGGAAACAGCCTAGGCATGTGTAAAGCTCAAGTCTCAGCCCCAGCACACACCAAGTGGGCCCCAGAAGTAGATTTCTGCACTATCTATCTTAGTTTACTCATTTTCTGTAAACCTAGGTTACTAGTTTAGTATTTAAACAACTTTTAGAGATTTATTTTGTACCGCATGACATTTTTAGATCTGAAATTTGTACTCTTTGACGGCATGAGTCTCTAAACTCCATTGTTGGGGGTGAGGAGCTCTGCTGTGTCTCGATGAATTAATGCAATTATTTCTGTTTTCTATTCAAACACGCTTGTTTCTATCTAAGATGTTCATTCGCACTTCAATATGATGAATGTGATGATCCGTGACACTCATTCTACCTTTGATTGAATGAGTATCTCTTGGATTCCTTAATCAGAATCTTCGTGGTATAAGCTAGAATCCATTGGTAGCATTCTTGAGAATCCGGAAAGTCTAAACCTTGTCTGTGGTATTCTGAGTAGGATTCAGGGATTGAATGAATGTGACGAGCTTCAAACTCACAAGGTTTGGGCGTAGTGACAGACGCAAAAGGATCAATGGATTCTATTCCAGCATGAGTGAGAACCGACAGATGATTAGCCGAGCGGTGACAGTGCACCTGGACCATTTTCACTGAGAGGACGGATGGTAGCCATTGACAACGATGATCCACCAACACACAGCTTGCCATAGGAGGAACCTTGTGTGTGTGAAGAAGAAGACAAGGGGAAAGCAGAGATTCAGAAGACAAAGCATCTCCAAAACTCCAACATATTCTCCATTACTGCTTAACAAGTATTTATTTCATGCTCTTTTATTTTTCACAATTCAAACTGATAATCATAATTAATCTCCTGACTAAGATTTACAAGGTAACCATAGATTGCTTCAAGCCAACAATCTCCGTGGGATCGACCCTTACTCACGTAAGGTATTACTTGGACGACCCAGTGCACTTGCTGGTTAGTTGTGCGGGGTTGTGAAAAGTGTGAATCACAATTTCGTGCACCAAGTTTTTGGCGCCGTTGCCGGAGATTGTTCGAGTTTGGACAACTGACGGTTTATTTTGTTGCTTAGATTAGGAAAATTTTTTTTCTTTTTGGTTTAGAGTCTTCTATTATTATTTTTGGTTGAAATTTTTTTTTAATATTTTCTCTTTTTAATTTTTTTCGAAAATTTTATAAACTGATATTTGAGTTTTTCTATTTGAGTTTAGTTTCATATCTTAAGTTTGGTGTCAATTGCATTTTTTTTATTTATTTTCTTTTAAATTTTTGAATTTGTGTTCATTGTTCTTTCTTAATCTTTAAGTTGTTCTTGTTTATTTTCCTTGTTTGATCTTTAGCTTTTCTTGTTCTGTGTCTTTTCTTATTTTTCTTGTGCTTTTTCAAAATACCAGTTTTCAAAAAAAATCTTTATTTATTAAATACCTTATTAAAACACGTTAAATTTATAGCTCAATTGGTTAGAGCGTTGTGCTTATGTTCTTGGTAATTGGCTATCTTCTTTTTAAAAAACTTTTTCAAAAATAATTTTTCTTTGAATAAATCTTGTGCCAAACTTTAAGTTTGGTATTTTCTTGTTGATTTTTCTTTAGTTTTCGAAAATTTTATTTTGGTTTTCTAAAAATTTTAAGTTTGGTGTTCTATCTTCATGTTCTTGTTGTTCTTGTGAGTCTTCAAAGTGTTCTTGAGTCTTCCTTGTGTTTTGATCTTAAAATTTTTAAGTTTGGTGTTCCTTGGTGTTTTCCTCCAAAATTTTCGAAAATAAGGAACATTAGATATAAAAATTTTAAGTTCTATGTCTTTTGTGTGTTTTTCTCTTTCATCATAAAATTCAAAAATAAAAAATATCTTTTCTCTCTATTTTAAAGTGAATTTTCGAAAATTGCTTTTAAAATTCAGATTTCTATTTCAAAATTTAAAATCTTTTTCAAAAATCATATCCAAAGTTTTTCAAATCTTCTTAATTAAGTAATTATTTTAGTTTTAATTTTTTTATTCTTAATTTTCGAAATCTATATTTAATTTCTAGTTATTTTATTTCATTTTTTTTATTCGTTCTCTTTTTATAAAATAAAAATAAAAATATATTTTAATTGCAATTCATATCAATTATCTTTTCTCCATCATGGACCTAAGTGGAAATGAGCAGTCCAGAAGGACTCTGGGGTCATATGCTAACCCCACTACTGCTTCATATGGGAGCAGTATCTGTATACCCTCCATTGGAGTCAGTAGCTTTGAGTTGAATCCTCAGCTCATTATCATGGTGCAGCAAAGTTGCCAATATTCCGGTCTTTCACAGGAAGAACCTACAGAGTTTCTGGCACAATTTTTACAAATTGCTGACACAGTACATGATAAGAAAGTAGATCAGGATGTCTACAGATTATTACTGTTTTCATTTGCTGTAAAAGACCAAGCTAAGAGGTGGTTAAATAACCAACCTAAGGCTAGCATAAGGACATGGAAACAGCTGTCAGAAAAATTCCTGAATCAATACTTCCCTCCAAAACGGATGACACAGCTAAGGCTGGACATCCAAGGCTTTAAACAAGGAGATAATGAATCTCTTTATGATGCCTGGGAGAGATACAGAGAGATGTTAAGAAAATGCCCCCTCTGAAATATTTTCAGAATGGGTGTAGTTAGACATCTTCTATTATGGGCTTACAGAGAAAGCTCAAATTTCTCTAGATCACTCAGGTGGTGGATCTATACACATGAGAAAGACAATTGAAGAGGCTCAAGAGCTTATTGATACAGTTGCCAGAAATCAGCATCTGTACCTAAATAGTGAATCTTCTATGAAAGAAGAGGCTAAAACAGTAACTGATGAACTTAGTCTTGCAGAACAAATTACTGAATTCAATCAGCAATTAGACTTTCTAACAAAATAGCTGGCCAAATTCAAGGAGATACTACAAGACACAAGAATGGCTAATATAAATATGGAGGTACAGTTGAAGCAAACAGAACAACAGTTATCAAAATAAATAACAGAAGAGTGCCAAGCAGTTCAATTATGAAGTGGGAAAACATTAAATACCTCACTTCAAGGTAGCAGGAAGCCAAGAAATGAACAAACTGCTATTCAAAATCCCTCTGAGGATAGTAAGAGCCCAGAGAGGAATAACTCTGGCATTCAAATGCCAGAAACAAGCAAGGAGTTGGCGTCAAACGCCCAATGGAAGCTCAGTTCTGGCGTTCAAATGCCAGGAACAAGTAAGGAGTTGGCGTCCAACGCTAATCCAGCTTCTAACCCTGGCATTCAAATGCCAGTGAGGGATCAGACATACACAAGTGCTGATAACAACCCCTCTAAAAAGGCTTCTCCAACCACCTCTGTAGGAAATAAACCCGCAGCAACTAAGGTTGAAGAATATAAAGCCAAGATACCTTATTCTCAAAAACTCCACCAAGAGGAGCAGGATAAGCAATTTGCTCGCTTTGCAGATTATCTCAGGACTCTTGAAATAAAGATTCCGTTTGCAGAGGCACTTGAGCAAATACCTTCTTATGCCAAGTTCATGAAAGAGATCTTGAGTCATAAAAAGGATTGGAGAGAAACTGAAAGAGTTCTCCTCACTAAAGAATGCAGTGCAGTCATCCTGAAAAGCTTTTCAGAAAAGCTTAAAGATCCCGGGAGCTTCATGATACCATGCACATTAGAGGGTAATTACACCAAGACAGCTTTATGTGATCTTGGGGCAAGTATCAACCTAATACCTGCATCCACTATCAGAAAGCTTGGTTTGACTGAAGAAGTCAAACCAACCCGGATATGTCTCCAACTTGCTGATGGCTCCATTAAATACCCATCAGGCGTGATTGAAGACATGATTGTCAGGGTTGGGCCATTCGCCTTTCCCACTGACTTTGTGGTGCTGGAAATGGAAGAGCACAAGAGTGCTACTCTCATTCTAGGAAGACCTTTCCTAGCAACTGGACGAACTCTCATTGATGTCCAAAAAGGGGAAGTAACCCTGAGGGTCAATGAAGATGAGTTCAAGTTAAATGCTGTCAAAGCCATGCAGCATCCAGACACACCCAAAGACTGCATGAAAGTTGATCTTATTGACTCTTTGGTAGAGGAGGTCAACATGGCTGAGAGACTCGAATCAGAGCTGGAAGACATCTTCAAAGATGTTCAGCCTGATATGGAGAATTTAGAGGAATTGAAAGAACCTCTGAAACTTCCTCAGGAAGAGGAAACACCTCCTAAATCCGAGCTCAAACCATTACTACCATCCCTGAAATATGCATTTCTGGGAGAAAGTGACACTTTTCCAGTGATCATAAGCTCTGCTTTAAATCCACCGGAAGAGGAAGCACTAATTCAAGTGCTAAGGACACACAAGACAGCTCTTGGGTGGTCCATAAATGACCTTAAGGGCATAAGCCCAGCTAGATGCATGCACAAAATCCTATTGGAGGATAATGCTAAGCCAGTGGTTCAACCATAGAGGCGGCTGAATCCAGCCATGAAGGAAGTGGTGCAGAAAGAGGTCACCAAATTACTGGAGGCTGGGATTATTTATCCTATTTCTGATAGTCCCTGGGTGAGCCCTGTTCAAGTCATTCCCAAGAAGGGAGGCATGACAGTGGTTCATAATGAAAAAAATGAACTG